>NC_134708.1:10251200-10526200 GCF_043290135.1 Rhipicephalus microplus | reverse complement strand
TCAATTGGTTCCTGAGACACAATCACAGCAGGTGTAACTGCTAGATGTACTCAGTACTTGATTAGCCACCTCCTGGACCCATTAGGTCCCACTACTATTCTTTCAACTTTCCATTGGTTACTAAACCCTGGGAGACAAAAGCAGGAGCAAATCTACGCCTATGTCACTACTTGCAGAGCCTCCTAAGGTCTTCGTCTCATTTCCTGCACCGCGCAACCAACGGTCTCGTGTACTTCAAGCACGTAACCATCAACTTTCCCAACACGTGGCCCGAAAGAAGCAGAGCCCGTCGCTTGTCTTCGAGTTCGTTCGAGAAAAGCGATGTACGTGTCGCCGTTCCTGGCTCAATGGCGGAGGAACGGCCTTTCACGAAGCAGCTGAGACCATGCGGTAAGCCAGGAGACTACATTCAACTCTCGCCTACGTTCCTGGCCGAACTCAACGGTTCAACAACGAACAAATTTGTGAACCCCGGTACGTACCAGCTTCTTAACCACCAGCCTCATTCAGAGCAAACAAAAAAGCAACAGTCGCAAATTAATTGACCGACTGAACCTACCACAAAAGTATATACGTGGCCTTCACCTTTCTTAGCGTCGTAAAAAGCAAGAGACAGTGTAGCTGAAGAGTAGCCGCAGCCACGGAGTGCAAAGTAACACAAAGCTAGGCAAAGTACAGCATGGTTCAGCACTGCCATACAGCAGCTCGCCTTCTACCGACGAAAGATTGTCCTCACCAACGCTTTACCATATGCGTTCGGCGCCGCCAATTCTCCTTCCCGCTCTCCTTTGTCCTACTGTCCGCTCAACCACCTGCACCTCTTCTCTCGCCTTCCCCTTTTCCTTCCCATTCTTTACCTGGAAATCTTTCTGCTTTGCTATATTTTACCCTTTCTCACCTCATCTCTAGCCTTTTCTATGTTTTAACAATATCGCCAGACTCTCCAGTATGCCTTGAGGAAACTGCATGATTAGTCCTTTACGCAGGAAAAGATCTCGGGTGCACGTACCTCAGTCCATAAAGCCACGCCAGCCCTTTTATATTTATTGAAGCCAGCATTAGTTATCGCCCACCCGAAACCCTGCACTCTCTGTGTGGTGTGCAATATGACTCTCCATTTCTATTTTCTCTCTCTCTTTGCTCCCTTGTCCCCCTTGCCCATGTCTGGGGTGACAAACTGGGCGTAGTGTAGTTAACCTCCTTATCTTACCAGCGTTCCTTCTTTCTTTTTCTCTCTTTGTCTATGGCTATTTTTTCTACTACTCTTGTTACACTATCCGGTAACCCATTCTTGGTTTATGCAGTGCCTGTCTTTTCGCAATGTACAATTGTGAGCAATATGACCATTGTCACGTTAATGTGGCAAAGAACTTCAAAGCCGAGATAACGTGAGACGTGATTGGCGCTGTTGAAAGCGTAGGAGAAAAGAGGGCGCTCTTCCACTAACTGTTGGAGAACCCAGCATGTTTGTTGCTGTGAAGCGGTCTCCAACAACCAACATCACACCTAATCAGGCCTAGCAATCATATCACGAAAAGAAAGTGCGCAAAAAATAATAATTCAAAGACGTGTACCAAAGTGCTCAGTGAACACTTATAGAGGTAATAAAAGATTGGTATATGCATGCCGGCAGGTTACGCCACAGCCAATATCTTCATAGCTTCATTGCCTGATGTGTCATTGGTTGTGGCTGTGATCGTCGATGTGAGCTCCTATCAGAGCTAGCAGCCACTGACACGCCATAAGCTGCACTTTACAGCAAAAATGTCGAGGCGGGATTGTCAGCAGCTAACGAAAGCGGGCGCCCTTACACTTTGTTTCCGACAGTGGCTGCTGCGAATAGGCCGACGTAAGGTTCGAGGCTATTCGGCAGGCGCTTGCATGTTTAAGCTCACATTGCTCACGATAGTACTTGCCCATTCCCTGTCGAGCTGAGCTGCGAACAATACAGTGTAAATCCAAAAGTGTGGAGTGGAACTCGCCCGATTTCTATGGCAAAGAACTGCAAACATCACTGTGCCCAAATATGCTCGGATTCAACAGCTTCGCCATTAAATTTAACGTCTAAAAATACAACATATGAAAACTAGAGTGTACCGTAATACATTTCTAATATAGTCCAAGAAATTATGTAATCTCTACGATGTAAATGGGGGGTAATTTCATCGCCTGCTTGGTTGCTAGGAAGTGTACTATGTCCCACCAGCAACCGATTGATGAATTGAACAAACATATCGATCTATTCAAGATAAATTTATTACGTTTAGCACAAGTCACGCCATTTGAACACGTGTTTCAACAAATTCAAAATATCTTGCATTTAGAAGGACCGCAGCTCATTTCTTGATATAGCATAATGATTCATGTTATCTTTGGGATATACTGATCATGATGATTAATCGAGTAATGCGCTATTATGATTGTCATTGTCAGCAAGTAATATGCTTGATAAGTAGATCGGGGCTATCATTCAGAATAAACCAAGCTTTGATATTTAGCTTCAACGATATCAATTGTAGATTCCGCGCAGTTCAATTCACTAATATTGGAAGGATGATAACGTCTACGTCTGTTTCACAATCGGATTGTTCAACTGCTTCATTAGCTCACGCGCTGCCTATAATGATACGCTGTATTACATAGGGTACACCTCATATCGGTAACCGCGTCATTAGACCATCCAATTTCATTATTTTTGTAGCTGCTACATTAGACCCTCACGTTAATTACGATATTCGCAAAATTTGTATTGAAGAAGGCTACATCTGACATTCGCTTACTCAGCCGCACAGAACATTCTTTTATGGAGCAATTTAACAATCTTTTCAATGCAATTTCATTACCTCTAGTGCCTTATCGTTGGGCAAAACAGACGCCATGCAGTTCTCACATTGCTCCGTCGCTTTGGGAACCGGGTGGTGGGAATAATTGTCACTAGCTCATGGACAGCATAAACGTCTCAATTCTTCACAATCGAAAAAAAATCTGATCTTAAACCACACATTTAATTGTGAACTAAGTTTTTCATTAGACTACCACGAAGCTATTTTTTTCTAACGCAACTATACGACACTAAAAACACGCGGTTTTTCAAAAGAAATATAAACCTTTTGCATTCACGTGTAAACACTGATTACAGTTAAAAGACAATTTTTTATATTTTTTCACTTCAATATTTTAAATCATATAGTTTGCTACAGATTTTCCGGCAGCGTGTAAATAAATTTTCTGTAACATACGTTACAAGATTAGCTATAGCTTTGCACCCACCTAAATAAGCGTGATGATGTTATGTAACACCACAACACATCTATGTCACCATATGTTTCACTGTCAAACGATGTTCTACAAGATCGTTGCACTCCCATTCTTTAAATTTGACGAGTCGACTTACACGTGAAATCTTAAACTACCAATCTTTGATAATCTTCTAACGCGTTAGTGCGTATTCTCTCGCTACATATAGTTTGTTTTACATAATTATTCAAGAACTAACAACAGGCCCCTCAATAATTACTTATTTGGACATTTGGTATTATCCTTACTTTGTAATACTATTATGTCTTGTATTACTAAAATGACTGACACAGTTTATTTTTGATACGATTGTAGTAAATGATGAAATGTATATCGACCACTACACCGAGAAACGGAACTAGGAGACTTTGGCTTTATGTGCTGAGGAATGAGTTATTTCTGATGTCATAAATATATTCTTGCAGCTTACGTGTTCGTGCACGAATGGGCCCATTTCCGGTACGGAGTGTTTGACGAGTATGGCCGCAGGGATGACGACAAGTATCCACTCACCTACTGCGACGGCAAAGAAGTAATGAACAAGTGATTTATGTGTGCCGCTATCATTAGCTAAGCATAGTCTCGTGTCAAAGACGGCAATTACAGCGTTTGTAGAACATGTAGAACAGAACATACGATTAATATGCGGAGTTTAACGTCCCAAAACCACCACATGATTATGAGAGACGCCGTAGTAAAGGGCTCCAGAAATATATCGACCATAACGTGCACCCAAATCTGAGCATACGGGCCGACTGCATTTCCACCTCCACCGAAATGCAACCGCCGCAGCCGGGATTCGATCCCCTGACCTGCGGGTCAGCAGCCAAGTACCTTATAAAATTAGATCACCGCGGCAGGGCAGAACAGAACAATCATAACTTTATAGATGTTATTGTTTTCTGCAAGTTTGTGAGCACAACGCTCATGCTTTTGGTTAAATTTCCCACATCCTCTCGTTTTTCTCGTAAAATGTTTAGATTCAATGTTCAATTGCTTTTCCAGTCCTCGTTCTCTTTGAGCTATCTTAATTAGCTAGTATCTTCTTTAATACATGTGTGCTCTATAGTATAATTGACGCGGTAATGTTTGAGATAGAACATTAGCATCACGTTTATTCAAACTTAAGTACACGGCGATCTATAGTTTTTTTTTTTTTGCCCTCACTCCCCTCCAAAGGGACTGATTTGTTAAATAGCTGCAACAAAAAGAAACCCAGCAGGGGCGTAAACAAATGTTTTTTTCTGGGGTGCGCGCACGTCTCTCTCTCTCTCTCTCTCTTTCTCTTTGTGTGCGTGCATGCGTGCGTGCGTGTGTGTGTGCGGGCGCGTGGGGGGGGGGGGGGGGAGGGGTCGCCGTAGTGGAGGGCCCCGGGGAAATTTCGACCAACTGGGATTCTTTAACGCGCACCTGAATCCAAATACGATGGACTCGACCATTATTACCCCAATCGAAAATGCATGAGCTGTGGCCGAGATTAGATCCTACGGCCTTCGAGTAAGCAGTCGACCTGCTTGAACACTAGCTAAGTATGGCGATTGAATGGTGACATTAAGATGACCGACACATACGACACGCTATGTCCGAATATGCTTAGTCTGTAGCGAACTTCCTTCATATTTAGTCCAGTGCTCAAAAGTACAAATGCGGTGTGTCTACCAGGATCCTCCTCTTACTTTATGTTACTTAAGATGTGAGCGTTAATCTTTTACCGGACATCTTTGAGTTTCAGAGGCCTTCTTGATAGATAGCTGTAGTGGAAGCAAAATGCATATCCGGAAAAGGCGGACGTGCCCTCAGATGTCAAAACTTGGATGTCAAAACAGGAAGGGACCGTGGGAATAGAAGTAAACTCGTAGATTTTATTTTCCGGCCCCAAACGTCACAACGAAATTTAGGTATGATCTCGTTCGATCCGCTGCAGTTTTTTGGGTGAGACTTATTCAGCAGTTGCTGGCATGGTGACCTTAGCCCGCAGAGTTTCGCAATAAAAGCTACGCTTTCAAGCAGAAGGCAAACATGCCTGCTTTCTTCATTAGAAGTTTCTTGTAAACACTGACCACTGATTGCTAGCCAACTAAGATTTGTTTTTTTCCAAATGCTCCGTAACGGTATAAGCTGATCTCAGTTTCCTGATACATTTTTTTTTCATTCTTGTCATCTACCAGGTCAAGCTCAATGCGTGTTCGAAAAGGCTTCGCTACATTCCGAAACTGCCTTCTGGAAAATGGTGCAAGCTTAATAAAGCTACGTGTACATTTTCCAAGGACTGCCCTATTCGCTTCACGACGTCGGCGAAGGATCCTGTCGAATCATCTATCATGTTCATGCCGTATGTCGCAAACGTGAGTGCCTCTTATTTATCCCTGCATGCTTTTCGAGTCCTCCGCCAATTCATTTCCAACACAAATGAATGCTTCTGGTCCGCAAAGATCCGGCTTACACTAACGATATACAGTGATTAATTTCCCCGTCGTACAAAAGAACGTATTTATGTATGCATCTGAGTTTAGAACGATCATTTAGGAGGCTGTTTGTCATTACTGGCTGAATGACCGCGTCGTTTTTCACCACCTTCGCATGCATTCAAGACTAATTCGCATTTATGACTAGCACCAGCCTTGCTATGTTTTGCGAGTAAAGACCAAAAGAGGACTCAAAGACTAACGAGAACCAGCAGATGACAACAAAGGTATAGGGGATGTGGATCACTTTGACAGTATTGCAATATTTACATTAGTTTTATGAAAGTTTAGTATAGAAGGACTTGTTGCTGGGCGAGTTCTTGCATAATAACACAAAGGGGATAATTGCGCCACACACGTATCAACCAGACCCACACCCACAGGCGCAGACTTGCAACTGACCTTTATTTCACACCTACAGTGTGCACCTATAACACTTATTCACCTACAACATACCTATAAACCAGTTCACCTATATTTCGCACAGTTCACCTACAGTTGATGTCGTGTTTTTGGCTCCTAAGAAGCTTGCAGGGCTGTGTGCGCGCATAGGGGACCACCAAGTCAGGGTACAAGGATGCGGGGAAGAGGCATACAAATTTATATACGCAGTGCACTCTTGGCGTGGGCTGTGAAATTCCCTTGCCGTGTGGAAAGAGTCATGTAAGACAGGCACCAAAGATGTGTCAACGCTTGCATGTGGGAAGATGAATTGTCAGTAAAAACAATAAACGTGGGCATTTACCCATTTAGTGCTCGGAGTGCGAGTGCGAACCGAAACTGAAAGATGTCAAGATATTGAGCCGATGCCGCGATAAATGAGCAAGGAAAATTTGCGAAGCGTACTGGATTGTGAAGAAGTGAAGTGAGTGGGTCAGTTAGTCATCAGTGTTTTTGAATACCATAGAGATAAGATTTGTGTTCGTACAAGTTGGGCGAAAAGGTAACTTGCAGCCGGCCGAGTGTGCAACCTTCGAAGAACGCGCCCAATGCTCCTTCACCAAATGAACTGTGGCGGTGGTTTTCTTGTCCACTTTATCGGGTATTTATGTCCATGCAAAACCTACAAGGGTTTGTCTGTGCCCTTGTAGCCATGAAGGAGGGTGAAGAACGTACTTCTTTGTCAGCTGCAGTTAGCAACGAGCAGCTCGTGGTCTTTTAACGAGCGAACAGCTGACCAATAAGATTTCATTCACTACCTGAAGGCACCACGTAAGCCGGAAATAGACTCTCGCTATAAATGAATGAAGGAAAGAAATATGAAGCGCTCGTTTCTTTGTTTGATTTAACGGTAATGAATACCAGCCGATGATGAAGCCGAGAAAAAAATGTACGGGACGCTAATTGAACTGATTTAATTATATTGCGCCATTTATGATATAACATTGAAAAAGCGAAGTGGACGGTCCCAAGTTGTCCTTCTTTCAACTTTACATTTTTCACATTTTGTAGTTACTACAATAGACGTAAAAGAGTACAATTAACATCCCCTATGCTTACCTTGGCCTCCTTATCTATTGGCTTTCATTATGGTTGCATCAAACAAAAGAAGAGGCCTCAAAATTCTCTGGTCTCGTTCTATCAAGTTTAATGTGACGAAAATCAGGCATGTGATATCAGCGTATCCTCCGTGCATTACCTTCAGCATTTGCATTACCGACTGTAGTGTGACGGTACGACGAAGTAAAGTGGCAGTATTCTTTCACGGGACCACGAATTTTTACTCTAAGCGCAATGTATATTTCAGGTAAGCCAGTTCTGCGACTCTAGCAACGGAGTGCGTGCGCACAACCCGAATGCTCCCAACAAGCAGAATGCGGTCTGCAAGAAGAGGTCCACGTGGGAAGTCATTAGCGAGAACGAAGACTTCAAAGGGTATGGACGCCTCCCTCTCATATATGCGTTGTCCTAACTCTGCGCCGGCGACGCCAAGCACGCTCGATGAAACTATGCTATAGGTTGATATATATGGGGTGTTTTGAACGTCCCAAAACTACCATATGATTATGAGAGGCGCGGTAGTGGAGGGCTCCAGTAATTTCCACCACCTGGGGTGCTTTAGCGTGCACCCAAATCTGAGCACACGGGCCTACATACAGCATTCACATGTGAATGCTGTATGTAGCTGCTGTATGTAACCTATAGCGCACTATAGGTTGGCCACTACGCTGGACCATAGCTCAGCCTTTGATTGCAGCAGCAAATAAAGCATCAGTGGATTTGATCTCGGTAGTGTCACGGGTGTCAGAGGCACCATGGAGCCATTTCATGAGAAAGCGTAACATGCGAGCATGCGTAATCTTGGATACAGCGTCCCTAAAAAAGAAACAGGAAGCAAAAGGAAAAGCAGGGATGTTAAAATTTGAGAACCCCACTGAGTGAAGATTTGTAGCTCTTTATTTCCGGTGTGCATATGAGGAATCTTATCTATGAGGTGGCTTATTAGCTTCGTCTGCACCAAGCAGCCTCTCCTCCTTTTGTAAGCTTAATGATATACTAGCACATAATTACGATAACAATGACCTCTGATTTAGGCACATGCGCTGCTTCACTGTGTCACCATGCTTGCAGCCTTTCGAAGCCTGACCTGTCCAAGAACATCGAGGTATCATTCGAAGAGACGCAGCAGAGAGAAGATCTACCCCAACGTGTTGTCTTGGTGCTCGACGTCTCCATTAGCATGGACGTAAGCGACAGATGTTCTAAAATATTTATTTATTCTTTATTTCAACACCCTCAGGGTGCAAACGTACAGTGCTCAACTCGGCTGTCTATAACGACGGACCGTCGCGCGCGGCACAGCACGAGCGACATCTGCAGTCGCAAACACGCCACATTTGAGCATGCGCGGCGCCAATGATGAGCCTGCCCTGCAGTTTCCACCCTTCTTTATCTCCGCGGTCGCGATGGCTGCTTTGGCCGTCGAATCGCTGTCAACAATACAAAATCAAAATAAAACAACAACAAACAAGAAATATTCTCGCTTCGTGATATCATATCACAGCGACAATGGTTTTACTTCAATTTTTTCTGTTTTTTTTTTGTTTTTTTGTGAAATCACTTAGAGCGCTTTCGATGGTCAAAGCGGTTGTAGCATACGTGGCGATAAACAGGGATCAGTATTGCGAGGCAGGCACATCAGTGGAACCGCGCATGCTCAGATGTGGCGTATTTGCGACTGCAGATGTCGCCCGTGCTGTTTCGCGCACGAAGCTCCGTCGTTATGGACAGCCGAGTTGAGCACTGTACACTGAAGAGGGGAGGGCAATCCTTATTATATGATAACTATTTGACAATAAGTACATAGTATAGACAGAAAATATCACGGCGACACTTAACCAATTTGAGTCACAAAACCAAGGCCAAAGTAGGGTAATTATTATTGCAGCAATCGAAACACTTAATTGCTGCGGGAGTGTTAGAATTTGAGTTTCTTCACTATACACACATTCAATAAACTGCCGAGAAGTAAAAACATAACGCGAGAAATGGTAAGACCGCGATAACGGTAAAAAAACATAATGCACAAAAGTAGCAGTTTTTAAAGCAAAATTTCTAGAAGCATGGCAAAAACATCTAGAACAATCAAAGGGTTAAAACAAACACTGATGCTAACTCGATATGAAACTCTCAAGAACGATTTTGAAGTTATTGGTGTCAGTTATGCTTGCGAGTGTTGCAGGTAGGTTGTTTCCAATCTCTTGTTGTTTTGGGGAAAAATTAATCTGAAAAACCAATGATGTTACTGTGTGAAATGTTTACTTTTTGGCGATGGTCGATGCGCGATGAAATGAATAGCGGTGGCCGAATGAATATAGAATATAAATACGGGCTGTGGTGGTGAATTTCGTGGAAAAGACACAGTCGAGACACTTTTCTGCATTGTTGTAGTGGTGGAATGTTCAGGATGTGTTTGTAACACTGGCAGTTCTTTGCTAGTTGTTGAGAGTGAAGCGGACTGACCGATTTTGTATTTTTTCTTCTTAATTTTGCATACAATGCATGCTTGGGATGAAAATACCAAAAGGGTAAAAAAGCACTTGAAGCGTGCCCTGGCTCTCGACTGATCCGTTTGAGACGTCTCGCAAGGCATGCAAGTAAGCATGCTGCCGTTTATAATTAAATATTTATGTTTCTAAACAAGAATCATCATTGTCATAAGCCTGACTACGTACACTTCAGAACAAAGGCCTCTCCCGCGTTCCCGCCAGTCGACTGCGTCTTGTGCTTGCTTCTACCGCACTATCATCTCACCTGTCCACCTAACTTTTTTGTTCCCCCTTCCCTTTGAATACAGTTTGTGATTCTTTATGGTCAGTGGTTATCTTCCCATCGCGCTACGTGCTCTGCTTATGACCATTTCTTTTCTTTATTTCGACTATTAAATCCTTTACCGCGGTTTGTTCTCTGACCCATTCAGCTCTCTCCTTGTCTCTTAATGTTACACATATCGTTTTCCGTTCCATCGCTTGCTGCGTCGTCCTCATCCTAAGTTGAACCCTCTTTGTAATCCTCTATGCTTCTGCTCCACGCGTAAACGAGAATACTTATAAGTCAAATATGTGCGGCTTTTCTCAGCAACTTCAGGATTAATATTTTTAGGGGTCCTGCTACAACAGTTCGCAGCTCCACTTACAATAGGTGGAATCAGGCTTTTTTTTTTTTTGCCGAATCGTTTGTACACTTCTTCAGTCACCTGTTGCGTTTCCTTGGGCCTTGGGTTTCCTCATTTAAATTTTCCCGACAAATATAGTATTGCTATGCAATCTTTGACTGGTCGTTTCGGAGCCACCTTCTCAGAGAGAGAAAGAAGTTGCTTCTTTTCTTTTTATCAGCCTCTCTCTCCTCTCCCCCCCCCCTCTCTCTCAGAATAGCGCTCAAGAGCGCTCTGAAACGACCAGTAAAAGACGGGGTTAGTGATAATCACGTTCACCAATTCTCGTTCGTTGTTCGCTAACAGCATGTTTGTCGATGTATTTGAATGGTTGAGTTGCAGGCTTCCCAATCAAGCGGGGGGGGGGGGGGGAGGCAAGAATCACCGCAGTGCCTCTCCCCTATCCCACTAAATCAATGCACGGGAAATATCCTGAGGCGGCAGCCCCTGATCCACATCCTTTGTGCGCACGTCTTTGGTTGAGTGTTAAAGTCAAATATACTTTAGGGCAATCTCAAGTAACGTTAATCATGCGCTATCAAACATGCCTTAGACCGAGGGAATAAGGAGGCTACCCTGGAGACGATGGTAAAAACTAGCTATATAGAGGCTCACTTCCAGAAATCACTGCGTGCCTGCACTACGCACTTCCTCAGGTTTCACAGCTTCTATTTGTTTGTTTGTTTGTTCATTTGATTGTTTGTTTGTTTGTTTGTTCGAGTTTTACCAAATGTGGCTCATACCCACTCATGGCAATTGGTCAAGAGTTCATCATATGACCGAGAGAATTTTCAATGACTGAATTCTGAGAACGAACAGAAGAACATGTATAAATAAAAGAGTGCAATATTTTTTTTCACCCATTCACAATGGACATCATCATTATTGTTTAGTGAAGTTGCTTCCTCTTCTTGCTCGTCTCTACACACACGCACAAGCAGGAAGCGCCAGCCATAAGTCTTTTCTCTATTTCTTTCACTGCTATGCTTTCCCATCCCCCTTAAACTTCTCATTTTTCAAATCTGTCTTCAGCACCACTTCCCTTTCCTAGACCCTTGTTATGCTATACTATACAAGGCTGTGCTATGCCATGCTAGTCTGCGTGGACATTCTATAGTTGTTGAGACACTTGCTTTCTGACAGTGAGTCCGTGGGTTAAAGTAGCGTGAACAGATTACACATTGTGACCGGCTCGAGCAGCTTCGTTGTTAAAACACAATGCTCAGTGGTTAGACGCCTTCCCAAATTTCACTTTGTATTATCAGCACTATATATAAAACCACTATTTTCTTGCGTGCAGATTCCCGACACCCACAGACATCTATCACTTTACCTTAGGTTATTGTGTTTTGTGCAAGAAGGAAGGAAGAAAAAAAGGAGGGGCAATACGTCACGTAGCCAGACTTGGCAAGCCGACCCGCTCTGAGGCCAGCAGTGTCGGCGCGACACGTGACATTCTGCGTTAGGATCACGCAAGCAGCGAGATTTGCCGAGACGTCGGAATATGGCACCCGTTAGCTTTTATTAGAAACGCACTTGTTCGGCGCAGACCAGCTGGCTCATGGAGGTGGTTAAAAAACGGAACACCACCTAGAGTACTAAAACCTGTCGCACACTTCGACGTTTTAGTCTCGTGTTGAGCTGACACGGTGGTCTCCAATTGTGCGACGTGATGCTGCTCTTCCCTTTTTTATTGCAATAGCAATTATATTTGGCCTCTCGGCTAGATTTCGCCGCCGGCGTCGGCGTCGACGTCATGCACCGTATATATATATATATATATATATATATATATATATATATATATATATATATATATATATATATATATATATATATATATATATATGAGATATAACAGACAGTAATGCCAAAGAATGTACAGGGGAAGTTATTAGAACCAATGGAATGTAAATAAGAAGAAAGAAGAAAGAAAAGTGGTTGAAAAAATTACCAGCTGTGAGCACAGCTGGTAATTTTTTCATCCACTTTTCTTAGAGCATCCACTGAATGCTCTAACCAATTAATCAGCTGCCCGCTCATAATAAGTTCACGTGCTACGTGACGCCAAACATGCGGATAAAAGAGTGTTTTCACACTCGTCGCTTGGCTTATAGATGGCGCTGACTGTCACTGCTACTTCTAAATTCACATATAAACCCCAAAAAGTGGATGGAGGGAAGGCCGCTGTGGTAGCTCAGTGGGTAGAGCATCGAACGCGTTATTCGAAGGTCGTAGGTTCGATTCCTGCTCACGGCTGGTTATTTTTTCATCTACTTTTCTTTCTTCTTATTTACATTCTATTGGTTCTAATAACTTCCCCTGTACATTCCTTGGCATTACTGTCTGTTAGATCTCATTAAATATAAATATATGTATATATATATATATATATATATATATATATATATATATATATATATATATATATATATATATATATATATATATATATATATATATGAAAACACAAGAAAGAAAGAAAAAAATCAGAAAAACACTCCGGCGCGTGGCAACGCGTGTGGGACCTCCGCGTCGTGAATGCGAGGCGTTAACCACTGAGCCACCGAAAGGTACCTCCTTCAACGATCAAACGGCAAGCTATTTATATCTACCACCTAACGCTATTGGTGGGCATCTCGGGGGGAGGAGGACTATCGTGTTTTCAACATTATCAGCAAGATGGCGCAATGAGCACGCGGCGGCTTTCATCTCTCACGCGTACTTTGGCCCACGGAAAGGAGGATAGTGAACGATTTCTCGCGCGCCCTTATCTTCCGGTGGGAAGGGTCATACGTCTTGGCTGACGTTGGGTTTGCAATGGAACGATTGTGTTGTAGTTATGGAGCGCACAAAAGTCACTGCAATTTTTGAACATCCTTCGTTTGCAAACAGGGCGCGCTTTTCAGACACACTGAAGTAACAACTGAGACGCTTATTCGTGTTCATCCATACCTGTGAGTACGTTTCGCGCGTCATTTGTGCGTAAAAAACGCTGGGCTCGTTTATATATGCTTGCCATTCTGTGCGTGATTTTTCAATTTGTTGGCTATCACTTTCATTGCTTTGTCTTTGTGGCAAAGCTGTGACTTTTTTTTTGTTTCCTCCGTGGTTGTTACAGAGAATGAATCGGCTAACATTCCTGAAAGAAGCGGCAACCCGATACATCCAGGATATTGCAGATGGCTCCAAGCGGCTGGCTATAGTTACATTCAGTACAACAGCAACCGTCCACCACACTTTGATGCCTGTAAACGTCAACACCAGGCGGGGCTTTGTGGATGCCGTCGAGAAACTGCAAACGAATGACACTACATGCATTGGCTGCGGCCTCCAACGAGCACTAGAGGTGAATAAATTGTACGTGCTCAGTGTCAAAAGAAATTTGACTATGCTTTTCATCTATCGCCTACAGTGAATAGAATTTCATGCACTGTGGCTCCTGTTACTATATGTTGCTTTCTCCCGCTATGTATGTTCTTTTTCTTGCTGTGAGATATTAAGACGACTGACCAGCTATAGGAACTCTCTTATGGAGCTTAGTTCACGATGGAAGGAAAAAGAGAAACTAATAGATGTTATGGCTCAGAAGACCTTTTACCTTTATTTTTCGCTGAATACGGCAGTTTTGTGGGTCACCATGTCATGTCCTCTTCAACCGAGCGCCCTGCCACGGAATCTGCGACAAGAAATTGGCAAAAAAAAAATAAAGCAGGCGATGGCAAGCGATAGCTTCCACTGCGTTTACGTTAAAGTATTGTCATGTTCAAGTAGCTATATAAAGGATAACTTGATTCGCCCGAGTTTGATATAACATTGTTTGACGGCACCAAGGCTCCAACAGCATCATCCACAGAGTTTAGTATTGGTGCCGGGGCACCTCGCATATGAATGTTCTGTTGCATTCGTCTGTTATTTGTTGCTCTTTAAATTACCCGTAGGGTGGCGTAGTTATTTGCGTACTCATTATGCTACGGATGTGTGTGTTTGTGCGCGTGAATGCGTAAGCATACGCCTTGTCAAAAAAGGCTTAAGTTTCCCGAATCCGACAGACCAGCATTTGCACACTCCGCAACTTTCGCAACGCAGCCACGTAGAGTGGCCCAAAAGCAGTTTAAAGCTTGTGCCAAGCTGCAGGTTTCACGCAGAACCTCCCGCCGACGCCGACGCCTACAATTTTCGATTGTTCTCGATATGAAGGCTCTAACTCTATACACCAGGACCACGTACCGCCCATCAACTTCCATCGAAAGCGCGGGTTAATGTATTCAACGCTAATGTTTTTACAGGTGCTGAACACTCGAGACGAGACACCGGAGGGAGGCATCATCGTGCTGATGAGCGATGGTGAGGAAAACGAGGAGCCCAAACTGAATGACGTCCTGCCAGAAGTTACAGCAGCCAAGGTGGAAGTGAGCTCGATGGCGCTGGGGGCGTCAGCCGATCGTCAGATCGAAAAGCTGGCCTCCCGCACCGGCGGAAAAGCGTTTTCCTTCCAAGACCTGCAGGGCAACATGGCGGTTGCCATGGAAACAGCCTTCGTGGAAAGCACCACCACGCAGGCCGCTGCAAAGAAGGATTACGTCACGGTGCGTATTGTGCCATGCGTGGGCATCATTTTATGACGTCATGATCGCGTAGATCAGGGTGAGGCAACCTTTTGCGGCAAAAGGCCGAATCGCATGAAAGCGACACGGTGGGGGCCACACGACAGATTTCAAGGGGTGGGGGACGTTGTAAGAAAACAGACAAAGGTAATCTGAAATGGAGAGCTTATGCATTTGCAGCGGCATGTCACAAGGTTAAAATTTACAATCATAGGCTACAAGAAAAAAAAAAACTTGTTCGAGATACACAATGCCATTTAGGCCTTCAGGTAGATAGTCACCGGGGCATGAGGGGAGTACTGGCGGTGAGCCGGGGTCCGTGTAATACTGCCCCAAGGGCAGCAAGTCGCTGACCTCTGGCATAGGCAACACGGTCGATTTGGTTGATTGATATGTGGGGTTTAGCGTCCCAAAACCACCGTATGAAAATGAGAGACGCCGTAGTGGAGGACTCCGGGAATTTCGACCACCTGGGGTTCTGTAACGTGCACCCAAATCTGAGCACACGTGCCTACAGCATTTCCGCCTCCATAGAAAATACAGCCACCGCAACCGGGATTCGATCCCGCGACCTGCGGGTCAGCAGCCGAGTAGCTTAGCCACTAGACCACCACGGCCGGGACAACGGTTGACTTCAGAAAGCCATCCACATTCACAGTTTTATATATAACCAGCATGGTATGCTTCAAGCAATATGCTTTATAATAACTAAGAGATAATAACACGAGGGGAAATATAGGAGATGTTATGAGAAGTAAATGTAATCAAAGAAGAAAAGGGGACGAAAAGAGAACTTGTCATAGGCAGGGTCCGAATCTGTGACCTTCGAATAACGCAATAGCTGCTCTATCACTAGGTTAGGATGGCGGTCATTCGCCCGGTCAACTTTATTGGGTATATAGCGCATTTTAAAGTGGGAGCTTATATAAAGTGGACACGAGGATGTCCGTCACCATAACTCAGTGGCAGAGCATCGGACGCGTCATTCGAAGGTTCGAGGTTCGGATCCTGTGGGTGGCAAGTTATCTTTCTGTCCAGTTTTTTTTTCTTCAAATATACATTACAATTACTTCCAATAACGCCTCCTATACTTTCCCTGACATTATTGTTTGTTAGTTCTCACTGTGCCTACAGAAAATGAGCCCTTTTTTTACACTTTCCTTCAAGCAATATGCTTATGTTTTAAATAATCAGCACCACAACATTATCAAGACTTTTACGTGCTCTTCAGAACAGAGGTCTGAACTCTAACCTTCAATTAGACATTTCATTCGTGTTGGCTTATCCGATAATGTGCGAATGAGTTCTCCAAGTATAAGAAACAACATAGTTATGTGCTTTCTTTGCACTTAGGCCCATTCGGCAATACTGATAGATCGCAAATTAGTCACGCTACTCACGAGAGCGTGTGCGAAGGGCAGTGTGGCATTTATTGAAAGACGTGCCATTTCTTTGTGATTGCTTCAGTACTCCACGTTTTCCTTATCTTCTTTGGCTTACGCATAAACTTTGCAGTTAGTAATTTCACAAGACATCACGGTTTTAAGTGGCGTCCCATGGTGTCCTTCGTATTCCGTCAGGGGCTCGAGTTGATGAACCGACTGCACCATTCGTCTCATCAGTCAGTCTTGAACGGACACAGAGAATTATTAAAAAATCAATCCTGACTGTCACTTCATTGCCCTCTCTACCGAGATCTGCCTAATCTTGTAGGGCAACTATTCGAAGTTTGTACATTCTAAAAGACATCTGGATGACGAACATTTCGTTATCTCTAACACGCTGCCACTCTCTTGTCTCCTCTACAGCTCACAGACGTCGTAAATACATTCACGACGAGGCTGGAGGAACACTTCATTCTCGAATCATCTCTCGGCAATAATACTATCGTGATCGTTGACCAAGTGAGTTCCACGTCCGCTGACATATCAGTGACCCTTATCAACCCCAGCGGTGAAGAATGCAAGAAGTGTGTAGAAACGGGAGACAAGAAAACGAAAAAAGTCATCATACCGAGCCCGGCGCAGGTAATGTATGGCCTCTTTATTTGCACAAGCAATATATCCACATGATAATGTCGATAATGATAATGATAAGAAATGTTGAACATAGGGCAAGTACAACGTTCTTTAGACAAAGTCATGATTTGTTTTTATATTTGGCGAAGTGGAACATTATGTTTGAACACAGCATTCCCGATACGTCATGAAGTATAAGAGACTAATAAGGACTCGTTTCGCTACTCGTGTTTCCATTTACATAGAGCATGGCAATGCTTGACAAAGCGATGTTGGAAACCTGGAGATCACGAGGATAAACCTCTACAACTAAAGAGACTTTCAATACGGTCTCCCCTTTTCGGGATTGTGTACCGTCCGACAACAACAACAGCATCTGCCTTTCAAGCGTTTGCTTATATGCGCAACCGGCGCTTGCCAGTTTTTTGAAAAGAATGGTGTGTAACGCTGATGGCGCGCGCGCCGCTCGTAGTGGGCATGTTAGTAACAGAAGAGCAGCGATTACACGAAGTCAGACGTGCGATATAGCTGACGGTGACTGTTCGTCAACATGAAGAACGCACTATTCTTCATTAGAGCACATTCGGTGGCATTAGCGGGAAACTCGATGTCGTACGTACGTCGTTAGAAATGTCCAGCATATATTGTGGAAGCCTCTACCGTCAAACGGGTCATGGAAATTTTTTCTGTATGCAATACGCTAATATGGCATACTGAATACAAAAGAGAATTTTGTACAAAGAAAACCAAATTCGCTTTACGTACGCAATACCAAACATCATACCATATACGGAATGCAGACTACCATTAGATATACGGAATACGTAATGGTATTTTTTTCTACATGGAGTACTATTACGTATTGGTGCTTCCTTATACGCCATTTCTAAATACGTCAGGGCTCCCTATATGGGCACCACCGGTGACGCGAAGGTTGACGACACGGAGCAAACGGAATAGCATTCCACAATCTCCTATACACAAAAGCCCCCTGATCGTTGACGATACTGACGGACTTCCGAACCCATTTCTAGCATGGCAAGTGGACGATTCGCGTGGATAGCGCCGGCTCACAAAAGGCCGAGGTCAACATCCAAGTGAAGTCCCAAGGCAAGGATCCCAACAGCGAGCCGATCCGCGTCAACTGCCGAATGGGCAGCTTGCAAGTTGGGAAGCCTGACGAAGCCATCATCTACGCGGACGTGTACAAGGGCAAGAAGATCGTCCTCGACGCCACGGTGATTGCCGAAGTCACAGGCCCCAATCCGCCACACAAGTCGATGGCACAGCTCTACGACAACGGTCACGGTGCGATTTAAACCTTCATTCTCACATAATTAAGCTTTAGGCGCTGGTAGATGATTTTACGTGTTGGTTTCGGTGCCGTCATATTGGGAATTAGGCCTGCTGTTTTGTATTTTCAGCAACTGTACCCCACGACAGTCTAGGTAGGGTTTATGACACTTGAGTACTGACCCGAAATTCGCTGGTTGCATTTAGATGTCCGCGGCCCACGTATATCTTTATTTAGTTGCACTCTAAAGAGCTCCACATGTTCGAAGTTTTCGGAGCTCCACACTACGGCTTCCCTGATAATCACAGTTTTGAGATGCGAGACACCAACATTTTTTTTTTACTATTGGTATTAGATGCGACGCATCTTATGGCCGAACTTCGTTCGGTGTGCGGCGTGACTCCCTTACTGCGCATGCGCGCCCCTTCCCCTCTCTCACGTTTCCATCCTTTCTCGCCTAGCAACTCTGACGCATACAGCATCTGATCGCCTTCTCGGCCAGCCTGCAGCGATGGTGGAGGACACGCTTTTCCCCCACATGTTCGAAGATGAAAGCCCTGCGGGACTTCCTAGAGTTTTGTGCTTCCGTGGACCTCGCCGCGTTAAAGGCGAACATTTTGTTCTCTTGCTAACGTGTGCTCTGAGTCTCTTGCCATGCCTTTAACTTTGTCTTTTTCTCTTTCCTTCTCTCTGTCGTCTACTCGCTCCCCATCCCTAGAGAGGCTAAGCCGTGCCCCCGCGACGGGAGGCAGGAAATGGCGTCCTTTTTATGTCTTCCTCTTTCATTACTCTTTCTCTCTACGCACTCTCCTCCTCTTTTTCCTCAAGGTATCCCTCTCCGCGGCACTTACACACCCACTGCGCATGCACGTCCCCTCCCCCTCTCTCGCCTCGCAATACCGACGCAGGCAGCGTATGCTAGTGAGCTTCTGGTGTTTCGAAAATGTGGTTAACGATTTAGGCTACTTCGTACTCTACTATGAGAGAGTTTAAAGCCGTCCCGTGGGGCTCACACTTGATGAGGCCGCGTTGACGAAAATTAAGCCGTGAACGACTTCGCGACGCTCATGTGTGTTCATGCGAGCCACAGCGACGAAATGCGAATTGCCGCAAAAGAACACCCTGAAGGCATCCATTTCTCCTCAGCGTTTATACCCCCATTTAGGATGCGCGTTCCCTCCCTGTCTCTCACCACCCGATGCCGTCGCAGGAAGCGTCGGCTAGCGAGATTCCTGATTGAAAAATCGACTGCTCGTGCTGCACAACTGGTCGCTGGCCACCCCTCATGTATAGGCACCGGATCTGGACCTCCGAGGTGGTTCCGGTGGGATATTTCTCCAGTCCATTGTTGAGCAATAAAAATTCACAGCTTGCGCGGTAATTAAAAGCGATCTGCGGGCCTTCTGTCTCTCATTGCCCATTAACAGTGATTGGCATGTTCCGGTAGGAAATAGCGGTCCTTCACTGCGGGCTTTGCGCCTCCCCAGGTTTCTCTCCTGTGCAACGGCGATTTGAGTGGCATGTTGGAGTTATTAGACAGATTTAGTTGAGCGTACGCTACAGCCTTGGGGACGACGTGTGCCATAGGAAACGGCTGGCAGGCTGCGTCCGCAAAGCTGCTGCGAGCGGCTAACTAAATCTGTTGAACGCCACTGCCAGACTAGAGGGAAAGGCAACGCGCGTCGTCCGTCCACTTGTCCAGCCACAATTTTTCGCAAGAAGAGCGCCCCCGCCTCTCTATGCGCATTCATATCGGCCCTCATTTTCTGCCGCTAATACGAACTGGAATATACTAGCTGCCGCCAAAATTAAGCGGCCAACTTCTACGCGCGGAAAATTTGGTCCGGCGCGATCCGGGCAAGGAGTCGCGGCTTTTCAGCTTTTACGCAACCCGCATCCGCTTTTCCGATCCGCGCTCAGTGTGAACGTGCATTTTATCCACAACAGACACTCGCATTCACCTGCTTCTTAGCCAACAGATGCGCGCACACCTTGCGTTTGTTTTTCTTTTATACATTGAAGAAAGTCATTCAGAAGGGTGGACAGACGAGCGCATGAACACGAGCGCATGAACACGAGCGCATGAACACGAGCGCAACTGCAAATCCACAAGTAAACATTAACCTCTCGATAGTTTAGAGGTAATTTAACTGCAGACAAACAACATGTATTACGTTCTAATCAAGTATGTATAGCATATAGCTTAGTATTCATCTGTAAAAAAAAAGGCCACAGAGCAAGCATCAAGTCCACATGCTAGATGATAACGCACCTGTGAACAACGGGAACACCTCAAACATTCCCGCTAAGCATTAGGTTGCAGCTGCTTTGCATGTCACATGAGGGCTTCGAATGACGTCAAACGGCCCTTCGTACGCCCCACGTGTTTCCCAACTTCTTATATTGGAGGAAGACCCGTGTTGGAACTCATTCGATTCACTTTGAGACTTTCATGGGTAGACAACGAAAATAAAGACATCAGAATAACAGCGTCAATATGAAGCTCGACCAAGGGAATGAAGTCGTCTAGGTGTAAATGGTCGTGGATACAATCATGGTCTACCACAGCGACAACAAAAGGAGTACCACTATAAATATTCTAAATTAATGAGAACTAGCAGACAACAATGGCAAGCAATGTATACCAGACATCATATTTTCAGCGCTAGCAGGAAAAACAAAGAACTTGCTGAAAAGAGAACAAGACCGTGCACAGGGAAAGCGCTAATTATAAACTGACTTTAGAGTACTTTAGTTTGACGTTTTTATGGCCCGATTATCTCCGAGTTGGACCGCTAGGCTGCAGCGGAGTGGTGAACGTTTTTGTCGTTTAGTTATCCGTTTTTCGTACCGGAGTGGTAGTCACAGTCGCAGCACGCTCTGGCCAGTTTCACCTTCGTTAAATAAAATGAAAGCCTTTTACAAAGTAAAACAATTATGCTTAACTCACTGTTGACGAAGTAGTCAGACTTGCTCTTGGAAGGCACTACCAATGCAATGCTTCGAAAAAAAAAATGGAAGCGCCGACTTGAAAATAGCCACCCAAGAGTCAGCGAGGCTGCATTCCAGAGCCAGCTCAATCCCTTTGGAGGTCAACGCATCATCGATGTTTATGTCAGGTGTGCCATCCTGCATCGTGTCACTTTTCTTCAATCGGGGGTTTGAAGTAAGCACAAATGCCCGTCTACGTGAGAGCGCTTTCGCGGCTTGCGCTGCGCAGACGAACGTGAGGCCACCGAGTAGTACATACGTAGGAACCACGTACACGGTGGTGCACTGGAAGCGCAGCCATCTTAGAACACGCAGACAGTCGACGTACGCGTGAAAAAGGGCGCGCACATCTACATCCCTCGGTAGCGGGAACAGCAAGCCCACTGCCCGCTCCGTTTAGTCTACCTGTAGGCGGAACGTGGGCCTCGCTCCGCTAGCTTTACGACTGAGCGGAGAGTGCATGTGTACTCCCGCCGTCGTTGTGGTTATCTGCTTAGTGGAACGTAAAAACGCCGAACTAAAAAAAAAAACGCTCTCTTATTTTAGAAAAAAAAACACAAAAAAGACAGATCACCCAAAGCGCATGCGCGCAGCCTTAGGATATCTAAACAAGCATCGATCTGAAAAATTTGGACTCGCAGCCAAACACATGAATGGACGTGTCACTAATACACTCTGCGCTCTGGCTCTTCATATGGAAAGCTTCCAGCAACTCCCTTCCCTGGGTATCACCTCCTCTGCCCAGGATGTTGATCTAGCTTAGCCGATGAGCACATTTGCAGGCAGTAATAATAGTGTACAAAATTTAACCTGCCAAAACAACCATATGATTATGAGAAACGCCGTAATGGGTGGCTTGGGAATTTCGACCACCTGGCGTTCTTTAACGTGCACCTAAATCGAAGGACACGGGCCTGAGGCATTTTTGCCTCCATCGAAAATGCGGCCGCTGCAGCCGAGATTTCATCGATACCTGCGGATTGCGAAGCGCGTTGTCTTTCGGGTTCGAACAAAAAAAAGAAGGGGGGGGGGGGGGAGGGCACTGCAACGAAACTTTGCTCCTCCAACTGAACAAACCTGTGCGCGCCAAAGTAGGCTGTTGATGCTACGAGTAGGTTCTATCATGCTAAGAGTAGGTTCTATCATCAATCGCAACAATAAATTCACGTAGTTAAACTCGGCGCTTATCATTTGTAATCACTGATTTTTTTGCAGATCCCGATATCGAGGCCGACGATGGAACTTACAGCGGGTACTTCGTCCACTTCACTGGCAAAGGGAGATACGTCGTCACGGCCCACGTTTCGAGCGATCACAGGGCTCGAGTGAGCGATCCCAAGGTTGGCTCCGGTAGCTTCTACAGCACTACTGCGTTTTCTCTGTCATCTGGTAAGCCACGTTCATGCATGTTAGTTAATGTTGAGAAAAAAACAAAGAAAAACGTCAGAGCTTCGCAGCTAGGGTGAAGCAAAGAATGCGTTAACTGATTATAATGTTACATGAAGTAACGCTTGCAGCAATCTAATAAAGGGCATTCAACCAGAACTCACTCAACAAAATGCGGCCGTAAGAAAACACCGCCACTCCAGAAGGCGAAGCTACTTTCGTGCTGTCTATAACTTCAACGCAGACCCGCCACGGTCGTCTAGTGGTTAGGTCACTCGGCTGCTGACCCGCCGGATGTAGAGGGTGCGAATCCCGGTTGTGGCGGCCGCATTTTCGATGGAGGCGAAAATATTTGAGGTCCGTGTACTTAGACTGAGGCGCACGCTGAGGAATCCCGGGTGGTCATAATTTCCGAAGTACTCCACTACGCCGTCTCTCATAATCTTATAGTGGTTTTCGCAAGTTAAACCCCATTACCCATTATTATAACTTCAACGCTAAATGAGTGGTGAGAACACGACACAGAGGACGCTATGTTCCTATACTGATGAACCCCATCACGACATGGCGCGCGCGATCTTCGCATGCTGACCACACTATCAAGCCAGTTGCCGTGAATGAAGCGCAAATAATTTGCCACAAGGTAAACCACATGCAGGTATGTTGCTAACTAGCCCTATCACAACAAGGAATTCCGTAAAGAGCCCCTCAACCACTCCGATTGCATAAGCGGATGAATTTTTTAACGCCGAAGCTGTCCAAGCTCCTGATATAACGTGCATCCGATCGCAACTAACCCTCCACGCCGTTGACAAGCACCCAATTCCCAGCTTCGCTCCTCCTCACACAAACCTCGGCTACACGCGCACGCGCCGAGGAGCAGCTAGCGCCACGCCACGCTCGCCGACGGAGACAATCCCTAGAGTTACTGAATATCCTACCTTTAGAGTGCCAACCACTGGCACGCGTTCGCTCGCGTCTACGCGTCAAAAGCGTCAAATGCGCCTCTCGGCGTCGACGTCGGAGGGGCATACGCAAGCAGGCGCGAGGGATCAAGCCGGGCTTGATATTTCGCCTCGCGTACGCTACGTCACCACGCGTACAGCGGCGCCGACCAACCAGAGGCCGCGCGCCAACCAACCAGAGGCCGCGATGACTCCGAGTGCTGGGCCTAATGGCTGCCGCTTCGAAGGCACGGCCGAGTGCTAGAGGCAAGCACGAAAACTACTCCAAACGTTCCTGTATGACCGCTTCGTCATCTAGAATGACACGACGAATGTCTGCGAGTGCCACCAGCGTGACTCAATTTCGTGCCGAGTGCGAGTGACGCCGACAAATCCAGCGAGTACCTGCCGGCTTGCTAGCGAGTGCCTGCCAGTTTCAGTGTGGTCGTTGGCCGTGTGAAAACATCGTATCGGCGATTGTACTGCGCCTGTGCTTTCATCTCCATACGTTGTGCTCGAAGTCAGTGGGCTGTGGTGGTAAGATGCTTCCGATGATAGAAGTCAGGATGATCGACACTAGCCGGATGCCGAAAAAGATGTGTGCTTCGTTTGCATTCCTCGGTGGAAGCTGACGGGACAAACTCAGACAACGAAAGTTAAGTTGTTTACGTCTCAGCTGGCTAAAAAAAGAAAAAAATATTGCATAGAAAGAGTGCTTGAGGCTTGTCTGATGCCTTTGCAGTAGCGTGTGATGCCAAGCTAGTGACATGTGATCATCGTTTACATCGGCGTACGAACTCCGTTGAGCTGTAGTGCATGATGCCACTGACACCAACGAATTGATCCGGCGTGCGTGTTTACACCAACGAATTCAGCTGTAGCTCCGATGTGCGTGTTTACGTGAACGAATTCTACTGAAGCTTCGATGTGCGTGTTTACGTGAATGAATTGCACTGTAGCACCGGTGTGAGTGTTAACGAGAAGCATACGACGAATGCAACGGTGTGATCTGTGAGCCGTCGTCGTGCAGCGGTGAAACAGTCCTACTGTGACAAATGCCAGCTGATTGCCAGCTTCTGCACATTCAGACGATGATGCTTTCAGGCCTCCAGGGGTTGTTTGCCCAAACACCCAAGAGAGGACTGCACCAGAGCCTGCTGTCGCCGATGGAAGTGCCGGGTCAACACCAACCCAGCGAAGAAGTCGCAAAAAAAAGAATGAAGAAGAGTTAGATAGAATTACTCAAAATGTGCAAGACTTGTGCGAGACATTGAAGAAAACTGAGTCAAGAAACGAACATGAATATTTTGGGCTGTGCCTTGCTAAATACTTTGAGAAGATGCCAGAAAAGCGACAGTTAGAGCTGAAAGTGAAGATCATGCAATTAGTAATGGAGTATGTGGACTAGTTTCTTTTTTATTTCAATGGCTGAAGTGATTTTTTTTTATTAAGGTACGGGGCCAAGTGCAAATTTCTTTTTAAAATGTCATTTTTTACATTTTCTGTCATGTTAACTGAATCACTCATTATTTTGCTGCATGAACTTTCTCTTTAAACAGTTTTTTTGCAAAGATGCAAGGAAAAATGTTACACTACCCAACAGTTGCGAAGAAAAAACTGAAAGTGCCTGTTTTGTGTGCATCATAAGATTAGCTTGATATGTGATATTTCGTTTACTCTTTAAAGAGGTTGTGAAAAGGTCACTTAACAACGACAATGCGGCACCATCAGTAGCCACATGCTCTAACTATATCATCAGCCTGAATGAGCCTGCATAGACGCTTTGACTATCTAGAAACGCAGAACTCTACGGCATCTGTGAGCGCGTGCAAGAGGCATCCCACAAGAATGCTGCTTAATATGACGTCAGCTACAGAGTTCAAGTTGGTGCCTATTGCTTATGGCAAAGGCGCTGATAGGTGTTTGAATTGCATGCACTCGCAAGTACCGAAGAGTTTTGCAATCCTCGATAGGCAAAGAACTACTTATGCTGACGTCGCCTAGTTAGTGTGTGTGGATGTCGGTGGTTTCGCATTGTCATTTTAGATCGAGCGTTTTATGACTCTTTTAGCCTTCATATTAAATGTGCAAATATGTAATAATGCTTTGTTAGCATTGTCAACTTGACATTTTTAGTCATAAAAACCATACACTTCTCACCAGGTTAATGCACAGCATTGTGCATGCATTGTTCGCACTCAAGGACACATATGTCAGCCTGTTAACAATTAGATTTGCTCTCTCATTTAAATAATGTCTACAGAAAGAAAAAAGGCAAACAGCTGCTTGAGTGTAACTAGTTACAAATATGCAAGACTTAGCGCTCCTGATTGTGTAGGGGCCGCACCTGTTTAAAATGTTTTTGTTCATTTTCTTGAAACCTGTTTAATCACTGTGCTTTTAATATTCATTTGAAGAGATTTATTTTGGTTCATTGCACAGGGCAAAGCTTCTTTTCTGTGCCTGAAAAGATTAGAATTTGTAGAATGTGGAATTTGAGTGCACACTTATTTTTTGCTACTTCAGGGAGCACTAACATTTTTTTTTCATTAGTACACTTTGGTACACAAAATGCACACTTTAAATATTAATTTGACTTGCAAAAAAATTTTACAAAAATAGGGCTTGTCTTTCAATGCTCTCATATGCCTATAAAAATCTGCTTTGTGATTCAGACTAATAATCTCCAAGTCTTGTCACTAAAAAAAAAAAAAAAACACCTCCGATACTTTGCTTTATACCTATAGGATCAGGGGAAGCGGGAGTGTTTGAAGGGGTCATAACACCCAATTTTCGAACATGTTCTGTCGGTTAATCGTTTCGCATTCACAAATTAGCTGGCAGAATGGTAGCGAATTTGCATGAACACTTACTTTGTAATTGAGTGTTTCATAAATACACAAGTGGCTGGACAGTGGGGCAGCACTCGTGAGGAATTATGTAACAAGCAGCTAACTTTTCGAGCATCTGCATTCCTGCGAGCAGTTCTTCGTCAACTGTATGTGAAACCTGTTATTTTAGCCTTGTTTCATTCGGCACTGAAATTAGAATACTTGCTGCAGCTGAAACTTTGGTATAACAGAACGGCTACACTCCTTAATGTGCATTGTCACGTTCGTCATGGCAAAAGGCTAGTCGCTGGGGGTGGGCAAGGTTTTCTTTTATTGTAATATTTTAAGGTTTGCTTTTTATAACCAGTCTGGGAATAATATACCTTTTACTTTTGGTGTTCACTGAAAGTGAAGTTTTTGAGTGATTGTGACATGGCCCCTTTATTTAGTCATGAAATATGTGATTTAGTCATTAATCTTGTGACTTATTTTTATATTTATTTGTGTATTGTAAATATTATCAGGGTTGCACAGAATGAATTTGGGGAATATACGTCATTTTGATGATGTCTGTCCTTTATAATAAAAGTTACTTCAGTAATAATTACCAAGGTATGCTTTGTTCACATGGTCATTCCTGAATTATATGCTTGTATTGTGATGAGCTACATACAGTATGACACAAAGCATTTATGCCACAGTGCACCTGCATTTCATTGCTAATGCGGCTTCACTCATGCAAAATGTTTGCAACACGTAAGTTACTAACGTAAATGAAAAGTACAGTTGCTTTTGCTGCATACCTTAAGGGGTACCGACACCATATTTCTAAGGCGAGTTTAGTCTGACTAACTAATCTCCTGTATACACAGACGACTCTGAGAAAGTATAACACTCGGCAAATTCTGATAAGGTATTTCATTTCAACATTAAAATCAAATTTCTCGCAGGGCACCTTACAACATCGACACTAAGTTGACGTCGGGACTTGAGTACTAATTTTGGTGACTTCACGCTGCATTCTGGCTAGTTGTGATGATATCTGGTACTGGAACTTCTGAGATGGCTGCTTGGTTCGTGGAAATGTGACCATATCTTGTACTAGCACGTAACGAAAAGGTCATACTTTGTTGCAACGACAGGGGACACTAGGAGTTTAAACTAGCTTTCAGAACACTATAATTAGTTTTTCAGGGCACACTTGCGCATTGCGGTACATTTTCTAGGCTTCTGAGTGCTTGGCCTTTCCTTGGTTGTAAAAAAAACAAAGTGAAAATTTTTTGTCAATACCCTTTCAAAAGGACAATTACAAGTTCTCTGTAAATGTAAAGGCTTAGCCATTTCCATATGTATGAGCCAGATTTATTTGCACGCCATAGATATTGTACTGATGAAGTGCATTTATTTATGAGACGAGAATAAATATAATTGTTCGAACCCATCGATCCCAGACATTGTCCAAGTTGGGTTTTAAAAGACAAATATTGAAACCTAAATGTTTGTAGATTATTAGACATATGTATTAGTCTTAATATATTTTAATTTGGTTTTAAAGTAAGCTGGAGTTAAAACCGGTGTTAAATTTCTCATCAAAGCAATTAGAGGTTATAAACGATTCAGCTATGTCTTGCCTTAAGTTGGTCCTCACGAGCACAGGTTATGGTCTTTTAGATATAGGTTATCCACTTGATACAGTGACTGCTGTCACTGAGCATTTGAAGAAGTCGGTAATGTCAAACCCGAGCATGGTTGCAGAAGGCAACAGGAATAAACTTATTGTTGGGATACTGTACATTCATTGTGCACGGTATCTCAAGGGCCTAAGAAAGTAGGCAGTTGACACAGCGTTAACATTGTTTTTATGGTTGCCAATAAGCTGGGTTACATTTGTGTCGCAGCGCAGAGGAATGAGAGAGTTAAACACAACAAGCTGACCCAGAAGGCAACAGGAATAAACTTATTGTTGGGATACTGTACATTCATTGTGCACCGTATCTCAAGGGCCTAAGAAAGTAGGAAGTTGACACAGCGTTAACATTGTTTTTATGGTTGCCAACAAGCTGGGTTACATTTGTGTCGTAGCACAGAAGAATGAGAGGGTTAAACACAAGAAGCTGACCGATATTTGTTTCATCAATCACACCAACAAATTCATTGATTGCCGTACAAGTGTAGTTGACAGGGATCCTTTTTTTTATTCCCCTGAGTGTACAATATGGTGGATCGATTGAGCAACAGCCGATGCACTGTTTCATGACACACAGCGGCGCTGCTATGTCTTGTAGAAAGATGCTTATGTACTGCGGTAGCCACGGCTTTCTATGCAGTCAAAGTATTCAATGGCAGTTAAAGTATTCAATGAATATGTTATGGTCCCAGTGATCGTATAACTTGTCACTGCCCCCCCCCCCCCCCCTGTAACATTGAGCATCCACTTGGTAGCTTGTGTGCTCTGTCCGATTGAAGTTCGTAGCACTCGCTAAACATACGGTTTTGCAAAGGCACAAGACCATTGCAGAGTCACTGAAAATGTTACATTGCCCCAGTTTGTGTCAAAATGACACCGCTTTAATTCACAACATGTGGACTTAGTAAAATAAAAATTTATTTTTCACAGAAGAATAATTTACAAGAACACATTCAAATTTGAGGAGAATAGAAGGTATGACAAGATGAGCCAGGGAGCACAGAAAACAAGAAAAGTGAAAAGCTGATTTGCGTGAGGAGTCAAATAATAGGTAGGCAAAGTCACTCATGAGAGAACCCTCACACTCACATTGGCATCAAGCCGCGAGTCTGAGCCAAAGTAAGTGAAGTATTTTGGCAAGTCTGAGTGAGTGAAATTGAGAAAAATTGAGAAATCGAGTTTGAGTTCCACAGAGAAAAAAGTTTGGTACCTTTTCTCTGCAACAGCAAAAGGAATGTAACCATATTTGCTTACTTGTTGTAGCTCATGCATACAAAGTTTTATAAAAATCAATTCAGTACATTTTGAGAAAAGGTAGGTTGAAGTTGAAAAACTTACAGAAAACGCACTTTGAGAAAAACTAATTTTTACATCCACATACTGCTTACGCCAGAGGTTGCGTGGCACACTACGGTGCGGAATTTAAACCACGTGGAGTTGCTTCTCAACGTCGGGCTTCAACAGCTTCGTTCCTCAGAGTACAGTGAATTTTTTGGTGTCAAGACTGCAAATTCAATTTTTTGCTGGGTTCACCCTACCATACCCCCTTAAGAGCAGCTGTCACACTGAAGAATGGGCAAGCAGTGCCATGCTAGAAAGGAGAGTGATGACGCAGCTGTGCGTCCTTGCCCGAACTGGCAGTGAAGAACAAGTGTCTAGGAGGGCTGCTTCTTTGTCAGTCCTGGTAGATTCCACTGCCAAGGAACCTGGCCAGCCGTGCTAGAAAAGTAGCTGGCGAACAACCTTCTTGCAGCACCTGCATCACCATCGTAGTTTCGTGCCTGTGTTGGAGCCATGGCAAAGAAACTGTTGTCTGGCACATGTTGCACACCATGCCGCCAGCGCCCTCCAACAACGTTTCCGAAACTGTCTTCTCTGTCCAAGAATTGAGGGGCATGTGGGTTGTACAGAGTAAGGAAGTTGTGGAGGACACAAGCGGCCTTCACCACGAAGTCCACATGGCTGGGCTGCACGTTTATGGTGCGAAGCAGTATCCTCCACCTGGCAGCAGTGATGCCGAAGGCATTTTCTGCACAGCGTCTGCAGACGAAAAAGAAAAATGTTGCAACACCGAATGAAGACGCGACACACCATGGTGCCTTCAAGGCAATGGAAAGTGCTTGCAAGATAAAAAGTAGTGGTGTGGTAATGCCGAGTAGTTGTGACAGATGAGCCATTTGTCACAATGTGATGAAAGACTATTTCCCATTTAGTGCAATACTTTCTCCATCTTTTACAGCCCACTGTCAGAAAACAGTGCGAAAATGGGATGATGGAATGAACAATCCAAGTTCCGAGTTCCTTCGCCGTCGCTATCTTTGTTCACTGTTTCCTTGTAGTACGATGTACCAGCTGTCCCTTCATTACACTATTCTGTTACAGGCTGCTGCACTTGAGTATTGTACTGTAATAGTATATAGAGACAGCAAGTGTTCAACCAAATTTATTTTCATTAACCCGTTGTCGGCACAATCACGTATGACTGAGAAAGATGGAACACCAGACGAGGGCTTATTACTGTCAACGGCAGTAGCACTATGAACTTTGGCTTGTATACTCAGTGTTAGCAAAAGGCACTCTTTGTCCATTTCTGCATCTTTTATTTTTTCAAATGTTAACTACTGAACTTTGCTTGTATCACCACTACAACCTTGAAGTTTTTAACCGATGCTGGGCTGATTATTTTGAACCTTGTGAAATAATAGTAGTACGACAGATGCTCTACAATGGCTGGAATAGATGCTGGAGTGAATAGAATAATACAGAAGGAGTTTCCAAATGCACCTCTTTTCCACTGTCTAAGCCACAAATTTGATCGTGTGATCAACGATTACAATTTTTCCGTGAAATGTGAAACATTGCGGAGGTCATCACATGTACAGTAACACTTTTTCATGATGTGCGCTCAGACTGCCCAACCTACTGCATGGTAATATGAGGTGGTCTGCAAAATGCAAGTTGATTAAGATCTTTGCTCAGCAATGTCTGGCCGTAGTCAAAGCATTCGAGGAGCTTTCATCAATAGAATCAACCTCAAATGCTGTAACTACACAAGTATTTATGATGAGTGTGAACAGCATAAGTCATGTATGAAATGCAGCAATGACTTTATCACAAGTCTCATCATATAATTTTCTCACTGAAACACATGGTGTGTGCACCTACTATACAAAGACTAACTGCAGGTAGATGTATCCAACATATTGTGCTACTTGCTGGTGACCATTTAGCACAAGTCAACCCTGCACAAAGAGCTTTTTTCGTGAAGTGATCGTAACGCTTTATTTTTGACGGACACAATCTTCTCAGCACTAAGATAATGCAGAGTATCTCCTAAAGCTTGGCTACTACTGCCCTGTTTGAAAGCTTAATTTCATGTGCGCAGTTTTAACAGAAAATAGTGCCTATTTTGTGGTAACTCGGTGCACCAGCACTCCTTCCCACAGCAGAAAAGTTCTGCAAATGCCCTTGGTTGACTAAGATCCACAGGTTAAGCTATCGTGTTCAATCGCACGTGATGGGCCTTTTTGCAAATGAAGGCTATGAAGACATGAGGTTAACGAATCAGAGAAACAATCCAATACCTTGCTCGGCTGAGCCTGTAGTTGAAAATCCTCATAGTGTCATTGAGGCATTTTGCGGGGTAAGGCCTCATGAAGTCCTTACGAAGCTGGAATGCCTCGTCTCCCACAAAGGCATAAGGCACACATGTGGAAGTGCCTGGTAGGGTGCCAACTGCTGGAATGTCAAGGCGGCCTTTAGAGAGGTCACAACCAAAGGATGATTCCTTGAATATTCCCCCATCGCTTTGGCGGCCTTCTGCACCGACGTCCACAAGCACATATTTGCAATCGCTGTCCACCACAGCCATCAGCACTATGGAAAATGTGCCCTGAAACAATAAACACGACAAAAAATCCAGATCATGACCTATCTGTACAGCCACAGTGAATAACAGCAGTACAATAATTACTATCTATGTTAAGGTTTCACGTATCTTCAAAAGTGTGGCATATATAACAACTATTTGCTTAAACGGAGGCAGTCAGTCTGGTGATTTACTGCACTAAAATTGTACAGTACACCAAGTTACTAAAGACGCAACACCACTTGTGTATGCTTCACACCATGTGTCTACTCTGGCTTTGTGAACCCTGTAATTTTACTGCAGTTTAGAATCATCCAAAAACTAACTAGACCAATATCTAATTTTGCCAATCTGATGATTCCAGTTTTCTGATCTGCTCTTCTATGTTCATGTTGCACTTATCAGCTACAGTATTTGTGCAAGTATAAATGAAAAATTTAGTTGAGAATGCACAGGGAGAATCCAGGTGAGCTTTTACCTTATAGTTGAAGAATTTGCTGCCAGATTTTGGTGGACATACAATAGCAACATGCTTCCCGTCAACGGCACCCAAGCAGTTCGGGAACTGCCACCGTGAATGAAATCCTTTGGCAATACAGTGCCAGTCTGCTTTGGTAGGTGTCTGGAAGTACAAACAAAAAATGTCGTACTTTAACAAGAAAGAACCTATAATGCAACAAAACAAATATGCAGAGAGCACATTATTAGAAGCAATGATTTTCAAAACGGTGTTCAGCAGAATCCGTTCGAATAAAAGCCACGTACTTTACACTGCTGTCATGCGACTCTCGCCACTTTTCTTTCTCTCATTACAAGAGTCCCTCATTAAACAGAGGCAGTCGATCTGGTGATTTACTGCACTAAAGTTGTACAGTACACCAAATTACAAAAGATGCATGAAGTTAGGAAAGACGCAACACCACTCGTGTGCTTCACACCATGTGAACCTTGTAATTTTACTGCAGTTTAGAATCGTCCAGAAATCAACTAGACTAATACCTCATTTTGCCCATCTGGTGATTTCAGTTTTCTGATCTCCTTTTCTATGTACATGTTGCACTTATCAGCTACAGTATTTGTGTAAGCATAGATGAAAAATTTAGCTGAGGATGCACAGAGAGAATCCAGGTGAGTCCACTAAGCTCCCCAACAATTCATGGCTGAGAAAAAATAACTTAAACATTGTGCTGGGCTAGTTAGAATATGAAACTCTGATGAATTTGCAGTGCTTATGCAAAAAAAGAGAAAAACACAGACACAGAAGAAAGAAAAATATTGAATTATGCTGTAAAATAAGTTCAATTTACAGACGTCTTGTAACAACGTTTAAAACGCACGACTAGTACAACTACACATTTCATCATCATTACATCCTGGTGGATCACAGAGCAAGGAGAGCTTGCTGGTATCCTGGCAGGAATTTAGAGAAAAAGTGGGCCTGGGCTTATCACATTGTGAGAAGGTATGTTAGATTGCGAAAAAAGGATGCAAAGAGTTGGGAAGTGCAGCCAAGTATTACAAAAGGTTAGGTGCAGTGAGTGGTATGAGTGTACCTGCAGGTTTTTTAAACACATGCAAGATATTAGAAGTAACAAATACACAAAAGAGTGGCCTACTCTTTGGGCAGAAGAGTCGTGTTTCAAGAAACCAGCAGGGTGGCAGTGAGCATTTATTCTGGATGCATAAGTTTGCAATGCATATTGTGGTCTATCATGCGTTCCCTGCTTGTATTGGGAAACAATTCATTGCTGTCTATCCACCGTGATGGCTCAAATCTATGCGTATACCTCAACGCAACGAAATTCTCTTTACATCACTAGTTGCCGTCAGTCAAGCTTTGGTGAACATGTATTGCAGCAATCAAAAAATATGTGCCATCTCCTCTCTGATTACGAGTTCTCACTTCAATTTAAGGCTGAACCTATCCATGCTGCTTCCAGGCTTACCTACCAGGTAACCAACATCAAAGTGGAATTGCGAACCGCTTACCTTCATGACATGATCTTTTAGCCTTTCCCAGATTGCTTCGCACGTTTCATGAATGCACAAGCGGGCAGTTTCGATTCCCACTCGATACGCCAGAGCAACAGAGGGGATATCTTGCCCTGATGCAAGGTAACTGAAACAATAAACATGAAACAATGAAAAAATAAAGTGATTCAAAGCTATCTTTTTTGGCACTTACATTCAGTTAATGCTATGTGGCATGTTTTACCTCAATATCACTAACCTCAAGGTTATTGCAAGCCGTTCACCAGGCTCGAGAGTTTCCCTCGACACGTGGATTTTTGTCAGGTCCAGAGCAACGAATCTGAGCAGCACATCAAAAAGTGCTGGCGTCATTCGATAGAACTTAAAAAAAAATCCATGATCGCCTTCGCGCATCCGTTTCATCTGTTGAAAACAAAAACAGATTACAGTGATTGAACAGATTCTTACAGAGAAAAAAAAAATGAACGGGAACCAGCAATGTACCTCTCTTAACGCCGAATCCCTGATCGAGCATTCAAGCACATGTGAAATTTCAGATATAATACAGTATTCCTTCGGTGGAATTTTCTCTGCAGCTTTCATTTTATAGCTGAATATGCCCTACGAGTAAATGCATAGAAGTTTGCTGGGGCATACATGCAACATTTCCCAATTGGCTGTGCACTCACTTGCTACTAAAACAAAACGCTTCAAGAGGTCATGGGGTTTGAATACAACATACGTATTATAAGTGCTCTATTGTCAAAGGCGTGGTCATCACTTGCTTGGTTTATTTGTTTTCCTTGCATGTTTATTGGTATATCGTATTATTGGCTTTATTTATTTTGCTTTCATTTTATGTCATAGGTGTCATTGCTGTTTATTTCAGTCAGGAGTGATCGAACAGCACGACGTCACGTTAAAATGAGACTGAACGAGGTCAAGAAAGAGCTGAAGAACTTACCGCAGTGTGGTAGAGGCCTTCTTGCTTACGCGCCAAGAAAACAGGGCGAATCCACCAACGGCGAGGCTGCCGCTGCTCGCGTACTTGCTTCCTCTTTTTTATGAGCAGCATGAGGAGCACGAGTGTCGAAGTGAAAACTGTTGTATTCCTGCGGGAAACTGCCGACACCGCAGGCATGGTTGCGAGAAACGCACGAGGAAAGCTTCGTGAAGCAGTCAAACACACGTCCACCCGTCAACAGTAGCACACACGGAGAAAGAACAGCAATTGGCGCGAAGAGCTGATGTTGATGTGGATGACACGCGAATACAGTCGACACTATTGGCTTGATTTCTAATGAACAGTCTAAATAATTAGGAAAAGTGTCAATTCAAATATAAAATATACTATTTTGATTTAAAAAAGCTCCTCCATGGCTTGAATAAGAGTAACAAATGTTTGAAAAGTCAATCTTTTCAGGCAATGCTTTGGCAGTTTCACATCAAAAACTCTGGCAACACTGCGCGTCAGCTAGGCGCGACGCGAGCAGGCGCGAGTGCCGACGCGTACCAGTGGTTGCGCGCCCTTTTCCTCCATAGGCGCGACTAGACGCTTTTGACGCGTAGGCGCAGGCGTACGCGTGCCAGTGGTTGGCACTTTAGGCGGCAGAGCTGCGCATCTGTTTTCTAACGCTGCCAGCAACCATGCGTAGCCGAGAAGCTGACGCACAGGCAGCGCCCGGAAAACATGGCCGCACCGCCGAAAATGGTCGCCGTTCAGCCGGAATCTTTCAAGAGACCGCCACGCGCACTGTATCTCGTTAGCTATGATCCGGTACTTTTGTTCGCTTTAGATACATGTTCCCGAGCTTTGACCGCAAACTATTTGCGTGGATTCAGTACCATTTTCGGAAGAAAAAGAAAACATGCTGAAACAATCGATGCTGTATAGGAGCGAGGCACTCCCCGAATCTCGTGGGACATATAGTTTGTGTTCGTCAGTTGTTGCTCATCCTTCTTAGCTGGTGCCACTTGACGTAGCGGCAGCGGCGGTGCATATTATTCAGCACTAAGCTACGCCTTTGAGCTTTGCGATGCGGGACAGAGTAAAATATGTTTTCGTACTCCAGTGGCGATCGGTGACAGGGTTAAGCAAGTCGCCTGCAAAAACAGAGCGCGGCTTCACCGCGTAACTATGGTTGCTAGTCAGGCAAGATGGCGGACCTATGCGCAAAGCATCTTTCGTAGAGAGCATATACAAGAACTCTAACAGTCCGCACTGAGCCGCGCCACAGTTGGGGTGACGCAGCATGGCAGCGCGTGGTCTCGCACGTAACTTAGGTACTCCTAAATGTCGAATACACAGCATCAATCAGGTATAGAAAAAATTATCCATTTCTACACAGATGTGATGGAAACTATAACTAAATGTAAAGGATATCAGCACGGAAAGTTTCCATGGAAACCTGAGTGGAGTGAATCTAGAAACTTTAAAATTATTATGACCATCTTTTGAGGATGACATGTTTCCCCATTAACCTTATATTTAAACAGAGGTAGTGTGACGATATTGCCCGTATGCCCATTCTGCAAAGAAACATAAATATGGAACATTAATTTGTGTTATGTTGCAAGTAATCATTTATTATAAAAGACATTTAGTCATTATGCTTCAGACGGTCGGCTTAAGTTAAACCGCAAAAAATGTTCAAAAGTTTGGTGTATTGGTCTTAGTACATTTCCAGAGACATGTATTTGATGCAGTTTATAATTTTGTTCAAGCCACCAAACGTATTCAAACATAATGTCTACTTGAAGAATTAATGTAAAATATTTGCGAAGTCATTGTAAAATGCAAAAAAAAAAATGTGTAAGATACATTCGATTATGATCAAGTCAGGTAAGCTCTGCTTTCTGACCAGCTCAAACTATCAAACTTTCGGTATTGTTTTCCACTTATTTTCTTATTTTCTTTTTTTTCTCAGCTTTTTGTGCTTCAATTTTATAACTTTTTCTTCTTTTCTTTATATATATTTGGTAAACAATAGAGGTAAACAATAGTGTGCTGGTAATCCAAAGGCTACGATAGACTTTCTTGGCCAATCCCCCATGGTGAGTATGTGTCATAGTCAACAGGCCACTAACAATGAACTGAACGAACAAGCAAACAAAACAAACAAAAGAAGCACCTAATAGGGTGATCTGCATTCTTATGACGTTAGTGCAGCGGAGAAAGCCTTGCCTATATGCCCACAGTCCTCCCAGTTCAACTACTATACGGCCCAAAGAACAAACTCAAAACACTGCATGTTTTACGTCAGGGAAGCTGAGACACCCTTCCTTACACCCTTCGCCCCTCCTCACTTTTTTCTTCTCGCTTTAACTAACATCATTACAGGCACTATCTCCTCCTCCCCACTTACATATTCATAAAGTACGTGGACAGCGTGAACAACACTAAGCGCCAAGTCGGTCAGGACTTCGCACTTTTCGTCTACACGTCCACTTGCGCAGTCGAACACGCACAAAATGAAGTTAAATCAGTTGATCGATCATAATATAGTGGATCGATCACAAGGAAGAACGGGCGTGCGACTGCATGACAGAACAGGGTGGAAGACAATACACAATAGATATTATAATTGATTCATTGATATGTGGGGTGTAATATCCCAAAACCACCATATGGTTATGAGAGAAGCCGTAGTGGAGGGCTCCGGAAATTTCGACCACCTGGGGTTCTTTAACGTGCACCCAAATCTGAGCACACGGGCCTACAACATTTCCGTCTCCATCGGAGACGCAGCCGCCGCAGCTGAGATTTGATCCCGTGATCTGCGGTTCAGCAGCCCAGTACTTTAGCCACTAGAACACCGCGGCGGGGCACAATCGATATTACTCCCCTGTCGACCGATCCAGAGCTTATTTCCTTTTCCCATAACGCGAACAGACGGCTGGCGTCACGGATAGTGCAGTAGTGATGAAAAACGCCAGAAGAGACTAACACATGCGTGCTTCTTATTTTCACAGGTTGTTCAGGGGACATTCCACGGTTTTTTGGATAGTCTAGTTTGTTTACGAACATTAAACCGAAACAGTGCGAAATATGGGGCACTCAACAGACAAAAAAGAAATCAGTCCACTCTACTGAGTGCCCACTGTCCCGGATTTTACTCTCTTGTGCCATAAAATTGTCTAAGGTGCACCAAAATACGAACACAATGTATTTTTTTGCATATGGCCTCTTCGAAACCCAGCATCATCTGCTTGAAATCGATAGCATTAGTACCCTGTACTGCTTACTGATCAAATTCAAAACGTCTCGACAGGAGCACTTGAGTTAGACAGCGAGGCGGACTACGGATTCCCGACCGATGACTTCGAGGACGACGATTCACCCACAGAAGTGGTGAACGAGACGTCGACAAGCGTCGAGCCAGCCGGTGCCTTCCAGAGGGTGGCGGTCGGAGGGTCCTTCCAGGTGACTGAAGACATCGTGCAGAGTCAGGTGCCTCCAGGTGCTATCAACGATCTCACCGTGGTCCAAGTGCACCTGGGAGCTAACGACACGTTGAAGGTGCAGCTCACGTGGACGTGGCCGGGAGCTCACCTGACATCCGGAAATGGTGAGCGTGCAAGGAAGTGAAATGTATAACATCCAACATGGCGGTTTCAGCGCTGAAGTCATTATGTTATGTTTTAATTCACCCAACAACCAGTTCTTAATAAATGGATAATGCGCTCCTGACCGTGAAGCTTCCGAACGTTGAGCTACGGTTCAACTTCTCTCTCTCTCTCCCTCTTCTTGCAGCTTCAACCGTGGATATTCGAGCCAGCAAAGACGACACCAAGCTAGACAAGGAGTTCGAGAAGCAGGAACAAATGACGGTGGCAGACGTTGTTGAAGGTAATCTCGACCCTCTCCCTGCGAACAGCAAACACGAAGTCACCCTCGGGTTCGCGAGCAAGTGGGCCACACGTCGACCCGACGGGGCCTTAGACTGGACAATATTCCTGGCAGCTCGCGTAGCGAATAGCGACGGTCTCAACTCCAGCACTTCTAACGTCGTACAGGTGACTTACAAGCCTCCTCCTGTGACGACCACAGTGGCCGCTACAACGACGGAAGCAACAACAACGCAACCAAACACAACGGAAGCAACAACAACACAAGCAACAACTACGGAAGCGGTAAAAATGATGGAAAATACGACGACGGCGATTGGCGTAGAGGGCCAGCAGGAATCACGTGGGCTGTCGCAACTGTGGATGTGGTTCCTGATTGGCGGTATCGCACTGGTGATCGTGATTGCCGCTGTGCTGACCGTGTTGTTCAGAACAAGCGCGAAAAACCGCAAGGTGTACGATTTCCTGGTTGGCCGACGGCGGGCTGATCACCCTGCGTGTGCCCTTGTCACTGGTCCACAAATGACTTAGCTTCACACAATTTTTACGGCATAAGAACGAACATAACAGGCGCCGTATTGCTGAACAATGGCATGTGGTGTGTGTCTACAACTGACGCTGCTTATTACAGTGAGTGAAACCACGGTGTTGCCGCCATCGTTATTATTATTATTATTATTATTATTATTATTATTATTATTATTATTATTATTTATTATTACAAGTTGGCATTATAGCCTGCAAATTTATTGGCAATATATTTGTTGTCCCACAATTAAACTTCCTTTCCACAAGGCGAGTGAGAAGCAGTGCTACTTAGTCAGCTCAATGAATGTGAAAATGAACCACAAATAAACAAGAAAAATACAAAAGATGTGTTGTGAGGTTTTCCTAGCCTTCTATGAATAAAATGTGATAGGAAAGTTAATAATTGTTGTTATTTCATGCAAGGTTTCCTAATATTGAGTGCTGATATGCATCAGAGCTGAGAAATTTGCTGAACGGTGTTGCGAAAGACGGGGACGCCAACACGGTCCCGAAGGCGCCACTGCTTTCAACTCCGCCGGGAAGGTCACCAGCCGTTTGGTAGCGTATGTTTCTCAGCTCGCGACTGCTTTTGCGCAGAGCTGATAAGACGAGCGGACGAGACGACGGTGAGTTAAACAAGGTTTATGTACAGCATATATACAGAGGCGTTACAATTTCGGCACTGGGGCCGACAGAGACTCGAAGAGCCGAGCTCTCCTCTCTAACACATAGGTCAACTTTTCGCCTAAGACCGCTGACTCACACACATGTCGGCTCTCCGACATGGGGACTCCTCTCTCGTAGGACCGCCGATCGCGACGCGCCGCAGGGCTTCTTTTATTTGCACCGGGTCCAACCAAAAAGTCCAATCAGAAGCGCCGCTGGTCGTCAGGACAGATTCCTCCAATGGGGTCGCCGCGCCATGCGTCAGACCACCAGACACGAGGACGCCGGCTCGCTGTCACGTGCGCAGCTGACTCAATGCACGTGGGCCAGAGGGGCGCCGCGCGTGTTCACGCCGCCGAGTTGATCGCGCCAGGCGGACTGCGGGCTGGCCTTGACCCAGATTGCCTTTTTCAGAGGCACGGACGTTTGACGAGGACTCGCTGGCATAACAGCACCCCCGCCGCCAGACAATGCACCGGAAAGACGAGCTGCTTCCACGGGGCTCGGATGTCAGGTGCGCTCGTTCGCCAGGTCCCTCCAGGTTCGCCTCCAGGGCCATGGGGAGAATACAGCTCCAGACTGTTCCGGGAACACATTCCATTTTTGACGACGGACCCCAGCTCCACTGGCTTGTCGCCACCACTTGTCGACCAGCTTCACTCGCCTCTTCTGACCATCTTCGGTTTCAGCACTTGTCGATGGTTCTGCAACTTGCCAAGAACGGATCGACAACAGACAACACACGACACACGCAAGTGCCTTCGGTCACCCGACAGAACACCAGACAAAGTATAGTACAACATATACCTATCTACGTGTCTATCGGAATTTTGTTTCCTCTACATCAAGAGGCACATGTGGGACACAAGACTCTTAAAATGACAACTCAATTTTTTTTCCCACGTACAACAACGTAACGAATTAGAATACCACAAAGTTGGCCCCTTGAGATCACTCTAAACGAGAGCGCTCAAAGCGTGATGAGGTCAAAATTTTGCCCCGAATCGCCAGCCAGAAACCGAAAGGTTGAGAAGGTACTAGCTAGAACGCACTGCTCAATGCACCTCCATTAGCGTTTAGCTTTCCCTTTTTTTTTTAGCGAACGTCAAAGTTGCGCTGTGGAGCAACGTGCTCCACCTCAGTAACCGGCCACTTTTAGGCGACGATACCTATGCGGCACCAAGAGCGGCTCACACTTTCGACGTTGCACAGGGGAACAACGATACGGCTTGCTACGGATTGACTCCTCACCGCTTAGCTCGATATCGTGTTCGATCACCCTCGTGTTTCCGGGGCGGTCCGAAAACACGTCTTCAAACTCGGAACCAATCTTTCTCAGGTCCTCTTTCTCAGGTCCTCCTTCACTTAAGCTAGGCTCTAGGTTTATCTGCTCCCGGATTACTTTCGATCCCCCTTCAATTACCTCACTAGAACTCAAAATTTCTGCTTCCTCTTCCTTTGAAGCATTCAACAACAGATTTACGACCGCTTGATGTTGAACGTATGGTTTCATCAAGTTGTAAATTTTGTCCGGCCGCCTTCCTAATTTCACTTCATAATTTGTATCGCAAGGCTTCGATAATACTTTGGCGGGCCCTTTCCAATCAACCTCAAGCTTGTTCTTTTTGAACGGCTGCAGCAGCATTACCTGACTCCCTACTTCAAAAGCACGCTTCTTCACCGATTCCTCGTAGTGCTCCTTCGACAGCACTTTTGCCGCGTTTTTCTGGCTTTCCACTAGCGCTTCAATTTGGCTTTCCACTAGCGCTTCAATCGAGAGATCCTCACGCTGCTCTCGAATGAGCGTCTCTCGATCAACTCTCGGCAGCTCGCTCCAACTTTCCGCTACAGGCGAGAGCGTTACAGCCCTCTCGCTCTGATCCAATGGCGCCATGTCGTTTCCCCTTTCTACGGAAACCGCGCCGGTCGGTTCGGCGACGGGCCGCTCGCGTGACTGCTCACATGACTCATGCGGAAACTTTCCTTTCTGGGGTTCCGTCGACCCGCCGACAAGGTCACTTGAGAGTTCACCGCATTGAACCAGATCAAGCTGCCGCGATAGCTTCCGCGCTTGCGATCGCGTGAGAGCCATGCACGCTAAGTTGGGGAAGAACGATTTGCCCTGCTCTTTGAGAAGCTGCTCTGAGTTGTTGGAGAAAAGATAAGGAAAACGATCATTTAGCGCGGCAGACACAGCTGCTTCGGTGCGAAGCTCACCGAACGGGCCTTTAATGACAACCGTGGCGATTGGTAAGCGAACACTCTGCTCCTCGGCGACCTGCCTGATCCACGCGCATTCTCCTGTGAAGTCATCCGGAGACACCAATGAAGGATGGACAACGTCCATGGTTGCCGCTGAGTCTCTAAGTGCTCGGCACGTTTTCTCATTCACCCTAATTTCTTGGAGATACGGCTCCAACAACCGAATGTTTTTTTCTGATTCTCGGATCGTTGCGAAAGCAAACTTTTCCTGACAGTTTCTCGCGATGTGCCCTTCCTTTTTGCAGTTGTAGCAGATTAGCGGCTTCCGTTTGTTTTCCGATTCAAATGCCTGTGTGGTAGAAACCTCACTCGATTTCTCCGCTTCTGTTTGCCCTTCCCCTACACTGTCCTTCGTAAGAGACGGGTCCTTCTTGAAATTACGGTGCGGATCGGGTCTCCGTTGATCAGGTTTCTTTGAAAAGCCCTCTTTCCTTTCATCCTTTTCAACGCGCACTGCCCTGCTATGCAACTTTCGGCGAGTATAATACTCCTCAGCTAACTCTGCTGCCTTGTTTAGCTGTACTTCACCAAGTTTGTCCTGCAGCCAAAGTTTGACATCCTCCTCGATGCAGCGGTAGAATTGCTCCAATGCAACGCATTCCACCACTTTATCGCGGTCGTCATAAACACCTTCGCCCTTGAGCCATTCAATCAAATCGGCTTTAAGACGAAACGCGAAGTCAACGTGTGACTCATTCCCCTTTCTAGCATACCGGAACCTTTGCCTGAAAGCCTCGGGTGACAACTTATAACGTCTCAAGAGCACTTCCTTAACCTCGTCATAGCTCTCAAACGCTTCCCTCGACAAGCAAGTTATCGCGTCGGACACTTCGCCGGGAAGAAGAGCTAGCAGGTTCCGCGCCCAAAGAGGCCGCTCCAAAGCGTTTCGCTCACAGACGTGTTCAAACTTGACGAGATACTTCGCCATGTCCTCGCCTACTACGAACGGTGGCAGTTGGTCCCGAATTCTAAAACCGCTGACATGAACTGTTGGAGAAGCTACGCTAGGCGCCTGCGAACACTGTAGGATTGCCAATTCTAGTCGTTTCAACTCGAGACGCTCCTGTCTCTCGGCCTCCTCGCGACGTTCGCGCCTTTCAGCTTCTTCACGTTCGCGAGCTTCGCGCCTTTCAGCTTCTTCGCGAGCTTCGCGCCTTTCAGCTTCTTCGCGAGCTTCGCGCCTTTCAGCTTCTTCGCGGCGTGCTTTAATATCCACCCAGGCCTCATCGACTTCCTCAGCCGACACTCCCTCATCCTTCATGATCTCAAGGATCGCTTGCTTTCGTTTCACACGGCCCAAAGTAATGCCGAGTTCCTCACAAATTTCGATGAGTTCCTTCACTTTAAGGTTCTCCATCGTTCACACTAGCCTCTTGCTGTTTGCCCCTGTTAACAATTTACTTGCCGTACCGACTTTAAGTCAACTAGCAAGACGCGCAAGCAATTTTTCACTCTCCCGTGTTTACCCCCTCCGCATTAACTTTGGTTTCAAAGCACTTCGACTTTGCTTGAAACGATCAAAGCTCACTCTAATGCTTCACACAGCCCTTCTCTACTACAACTACTACAACCTGAGCTAGAGTAGTCTGGTGAACTGAGGGGAAAACATCAGGCACTCACCGCATCGATGTCGCTGACGCCGGCCGATCCCGCAGCTGCCAACCACTGTTGCGAAAGACGGGGACGCCAACACGGTCCCGAAGGCGCCACTGCTTTCAACTCCGCCGGGAAGGTCACCAGCCGTTTGGTAGCGTATGTTTCTCAGCTCGCGACTGCTTCTGCGCAGAGCTGATAAGACGAGCGGACGAGACGACGGTGAGTTAAACAAGGTTTATGTACAGCATATATACAGAGGCGTTACAATTTCGGCACTGGGGCCGACAGAAACTCGAAGAGCCGAGCTCTCCTCTCTAACACATAGGTCAACTTTTCGCCTAAGACCGCCGACTCACACACATGTCGGCTCTCCGACATGGGGACTCCTCTCTCATGGGACCGCCGATCGCGACGCGCCGCAGGGCTTCTTTTATTTGCACCGGGTCCAACCAAAATGTCCAATCAGAAGCGCCGCTGGTCGTCAGGGCAGATTCCTCCAATGGGGTCGCCGCTGGGCCACGTCAGACCCCCAGACACGAAGACGCCGGCTCGCTGTCACGTGCGCTGCTGACTCACTGCACGTGGGCCAGAGAGGCGCCGCGCGTGTTTACGCCGTTGAGTTGTTCGCGTCAGGCGGACTGCGGGCTGGCCTTGACCCAGATTGCCTTTTTCAGAGGCACGGACGTTTGACGAGGACTCGCTGGCATAACAACGGTATTGCAAGTGAGCTTCTCGGAACATTCTCCTGACTTATATTGAGGATCTCGAAAAGGCGTGCCAACCACTGTACTGGTGCCGAAATTAGTTCAATCAACCAGAGGTGCACTTTTTTTTTCATTTCTCCACGGTGAGGCATAAGCCGATCGACAAATATTGCCTGATTTCATGTGTGCGAAATCGTGCCACTGTGATGTGTGCTGTTTGGAAGAAAACAAATTATTGGCGCAGAAAGCGACATTGTTGCGAGAAAATAAGCCTTTTCGTTGTAGAATAAACCTTCGTGGCAAGGTATCCAAATTAAGTGAATACACTTCAGATGAGAGGGAGCTAGTATTGAAAAGATTCAGTATAAGTGCGTCACCGGATGTGGGAAGAAAAGAGCACACAAAAAATGAGTGAGTTAGAACTGCCGTCACTGGAATTGATGTACTTAGCTTGCGTAAAGCTAATACTATTGCCGAGAAATCAGCAAGAAAAAAAGGAATAAGATTAGGTAATCGTGAGAAATGTCACCAGCCAATACCAGGGCAAAGTATACCTTTGCCAGATTTTTCATCTGTTTGCGAGACGTCCATTGCAATAACAACAATCGTTGGTAGAGTATTCAGATGCGCTTGCAACAACCCAATTTAACATGCCGGAAGGAAGTGGTTTGGCGTTATTCGAAAAGATATCGTCGTCAACAATTTCTAAAGAACTAGGTGTCGTAGTTACAGGAAGCAAATCACGAACCAATACACTTGCCGCACAGTAAGGGGATCAATAATGACTGAAAAGATATAACTTGCTGTTTATTACATCCGGGCCCGAGTGCAGAAAAAATTAGGTCAGAACTGAAAACAAAAATTATTTGATCGTGGTTCGAGGTTCCTTCATATAATTTTTTAAAAGTCCGTACCGTAAGAATGTTAAAGCGGTATAAAATTGATGGTGCTCACGCTTGAAAGTATCACACTGCATTTCCGACGTACTTCGGCAGTCCTAAGCATAACCGTAAAGCTTCTCTCTCCAATAAAACTAGCAGTTGAAGCTTATCGGTTGGTGCACCAGAAAAAAGGGAAAAAAAAAAACACGAAGCCTGCGTGGAACACGCAGCATAGTCGCAGTGAAAGCTGCGGTCTTTCAGAGCTTTTTTAATGCACTCTCTGGGTAACTGCTACAAGAACACTTGCTGGGTACCCATTACCCCAGAAATAATAACGTTTGTGAAGTAGGCAAGCATTCATGATGATGATGATGATAATAATGATGATGATGATGATGATGATTGTGGTGGTGGTGGTGGTGGTGGTGGCCTAAAAGCATGGCTCACACCCAAACTGTCCTATCCTTCGTCAAGCATGGTATTCGCTACACACTTGCCAGAAATTTTGTGCAAGTTTTTTTATGAAGTGGCTGACGACGATGAGAAATTATGCTTGAAGTGGGTATGCGCCACAGTTAATAGGTGACCAATAATAACTTTTCTAATAGGTAGGGGCATTGAACGACCCACTCGTTACGCAATTCACTTTGTGTGACGCCTGGTCGTTTCTTTCATGTTATAAAACACTTCATTACTCAGAATTAACGCGATTTCCTTCCCGACATCAAGCCTGCCTTAGGACAGTTTGGAAACGAGTTCCAGACCCTGGCGTGGCTCAGTGGTATAAAACTGGTCTTGTCTTTTTGGTGTTTTTGGTGTTTTTCTATTTACTGGCTTTGTTTTCTTGCGATACTGGTTACGGACACCGGTGGCGCGGCGGCGGACAACTTTGGCACCGCACGTGACAAGTGTTCTGATCTCATAACAGATTTCGCTGTAAAAAGGACACAGCTGAACTGTAACACCAGCAGGACTTACATGGTGTTAAAAACGATGATGACCTTATATGAATGGCACTCAGCTACAAAGTGCGATGGGCAAGAACCGGGTGGTAGGATGCTTAAAGTAATTATTATAAAACCAATCTAAAGATTAGTTTAGATTAACCTTCGAATATATAACATCATTACTGACTCCTTGTCCGTGTCTGTGTACTGAGCAAACGTAAATTTTATATATTATCAAGAGTGCTTACCTCCTTCGCCTTCTTGTCCTCCACACAAGGCACACACACACCCATTGGAAAGGATTGGCCGAGTAGAAAGGGAATCAATCACACAGTGCAGTCGCAGTTGTTGAATCTTCTCTGAACAACGACCACACCACGTTCATTTGGGATTGCTCACCATTCCGACATGACAAAGGAAGCATTACGCACATCAAAATAAAATAATAACGTAATATACCGGGCAAGCGATGCATGTACCTTGCCCATCGCTGAACGGCACAAGATAGAAGAAGCAGAGTGAGAGAGAAGATGAAAGCAATGTGAAATATGTAAATCACCATTGGATAAATTTAAAACTGTCGAGACGCATTGCTGAAATAAACAGAGGCGTGTATATCACTAGTTAAAAGTTTCTTACACCATATTGCGCTCTGAAGCTGCACAACTGAAATAGTTTCTTTTTATTCTCCAAAGCTGGACTCAAGGAATCCCCGTTGTGCATCTAGTGCAACGAAATGCAAACAATCAGACATTTCTTTTTATTCGGTCGTCGATATTCTCATTAGATAAAAAGATTCCAAGGCGCCCCAATTTAGGAGTTAGGAATAGTAGTAATTGTTTCTGTAACTTTATCACTTGGTGGCACTTCATTTGGTTACTGCCACAAGAATGTGTGCTCTACTGTGTCTCAGTACATCAAAGCAACAAAAGGAGTACCGTGCTAGTCTATTGTTATTATTTCATATTGCTGCTTTGTAAGTTGTTGTTATTTATTTTAGGAAGCATAAATGTTCTGGCCACTTACTCAGTAATTATTTTTATTTATTTATTCCAAGTTTTATCTCTAAACTAATTGGCCAGATTGCTTTTAGTTTCATAGTGCATTACTTAAAGTATCCAGCCCGGTTCGTGGTCCATCTCTCTTTGTGGATAAGGTCCATTCATATGAGGTTGTCATCATCATCATCATCATCATCATAAGAAGAAGACGCCAAGTGCATTTCTGACACGTCGCGCAGCGGCCGCTTCCTTCCTGCGCTTGAATCGTTGAGGAAGACTTGGAGGCGGATACCGTAGGCGACGGAGCTCAGGGTGAGTTCATTGCTGTATCTATGAGGTAGGACTGCCGCTGGCTTTCGGTTTGTTTTAGTGGCGTATAAATATTCCCTGCAGTGAAAACAGTAGGTGAGCTCATCTTTCGCTTCTTGGCATCGCTCATCTAGCCTTGTGCGCACCAGCCAAGGGTCGGTATTGCATGTGGGCGGTAGTAGTGGTTGCCACAATCTGTTACGTGTGTACGTGCTCTGTACAACCGCTTGTGGCTGTACGTGATTCATTTAACTACAAGAAACATGAACTAGGTCAGAAGCGTAGCTCAGGCGTTTGAATCACTACTGGCCAGCGTTCGACTCAAGGATCGTGCTCGTGCTACAACGTCAGTACAGTCGCGTGCGCACTTAGTTGTTGTCGTCTTCTAAGGCGACATGTCATTTTACTAGTCCTCTCTAGACAAAGGCTCCATAGTGGTTTGGAGCTCGTCTAACTTCTGGCGGTCGCAGTTGCCGGGTGGTCACTGCCTGTGACGTCGACGGTTGCGAAATTGTGTTGTCCTGCATCTCTTTCGATCAGGCGTTTGAATAGCTGAGCTCGATGGCGTCTCTTCTGGTGTTGCGTCCAGGAGATCATCAGCTGCGTTCCAATCTGTACGCGATGGGGTTGTTTGTCCGGTCTGACTTGTTTTCCTGTCGTGATTAGGGTGGCGTCCCACCTTTTAGTGGCCACTTTTTACAAGCCGGGGTCGTGGTCTCACGCGGCGAATATTTCGCCTTGACTCAAATCTGGCTTTTTTTCCAAAACTGCCGGATAAGCACTTTATCCCCTACAGCGAAGCGGCGTGGTTTTGTCAATGTCTCTTGGCTCTCAGAAATTTATTTAACCACCTCCCGCTTGAGAATATCGATAGAGCAGAACAGTTGTCGTTTAAACGTCGCTATCGCAGGTGTTATTCCTGGGGCAGTGTGTATCGCCGTGTGTTGCCGATACAAAAATCTTGCAAGTCGACGCTGTATAAACTGGTCTGCATCACTCAGCAGTGCTGGTTTCAGCTCCGCCACATAGCGTTCTGCCTGGTCGTTTGTTGCAGGGTGGTACGCTAGTGAGGATGCAGTCTGTACGCCGTTTAACGTTTATAACTATTTCATCTCGATGGGAGTAGAACTGCCTCGTCTTTTGGTGATAAATGCTTTTCCGTTGTCGAATATTACCTTTCGGGGGATGCCAAACTTGCCAAGAGGCCTCGGAGAACGTCGATGAGAGCCGCGGATGTTGCTTGCGTCACGTGCCGAACTTTCACCCTTTTTGTGTATGCGTCCACAGCCCCCAAGCGCCCGAGTAGTGGCCCCGCGTAGTGAACGTGCACCATGTTTCATGGTGTCTGGCGAAGGTCCTAGGTCGGAATATGAGCTTTGGGTGGGTCTTCTGCGTTGAGTGGCATTCACGGCATTGTTACGCCGTTTCGTCAATCACTATGTCAATTCCGTATGACCACACGTAGCTCCCTGCGCACTTTTTGGGGGCTACCACGCCTCAGTGACCAGCATGAGAAAGTGCCAGAGCGTAGGATCATGCTGAGCTCAGTATAATCACTCGTTATCCAAGTCTGATGCACTAGCTATGAAATGCAAGTGTGGTCGCTCGTTGTCAGTAAGGAGAAAACTTTTCTCCAGTGAATTCCTCCACTCTGCCATCCTGCACTACCTTGTACAACCTCTGCAGGACACTGTCTAGCTGTGTCAGGCGTCCTATCATTGTAGCAATGAACGAAGGACCTGACAAAGCTTCGAACATTACTACGTCGCCTGAAGTACAGGGTTCGTCGAGACGTTCTTGTAATAGCAATCGACTCAACGCATACGCATTTCATGATTCTTGCCATGCCTGTTGACATGTCGTAATCATACGCCGATTACTTGATGCACCATCTGGTCATGCGTGGATAAATAGCTTGAGCCGTTGGCTTTGGTTGACCCAGTATATGCCGAGGAGTGGCTGATGGTCAATGTAAAAGCCTCCTTTCTTAATTCCCGTAATATACTTGTGGGCTGCAAATACAACAGCAAGGCCTTCTGTGTCTAACTAAGCATAACTGCGTTCTGCTGGTCCTAGCGTCCGAAATGCAAAGTTGATTGGCACCTTTAGACTCTGGTCATCCCGTTAAGACAGAACAGGTCCTACGCCGTATGGTGAAGCGTTGCTTGCGACAAGAAGTTTCTTCTGTTAATCGTAGCATGCCAGCACGGTATTACCGAGAAGAAATGTTTTAAGCTTGTGAAACGCCTCTTGATGATTTTAGATGCGGAGCATCTTATACACGAGGCTTGTAGTGCGGCGCCGTCCGCAAGCTTCCTCCTCCTTCTTCCACCATCTGTGCATCCCTTCCTCCTCTACACACCGCGCGCGCTTCACTCCTCCACCATCTGTGCACCCTTCCTCCTCTACACACCGCGTGCGCTTCTCCTCTTCACGAACATTCGCTAGCTGTATAATGTAGCGCGCATGCGCCGTCACGCTTCGAGAACATCGGCAGCTGACGCGCGCGCATGCGCCGTCGCGCTTCGAGAACATCGGCAGCTGAAGCGCGCGCATGCGCCCGTTGCGCTTCTCCCCCTTCTCGAACATTCGACAGCTGACAGTGCATGCGCCGTCGCGCTGTATATATACTCAAGGTCGGCGCTCGCTCGCTCAGTTGCCGCTCGTCGGTTGGTTTGTACGGCGCGTCGACGTCCAAGGTCACGGTGAAATGAATTCCAACGAATCCACAAACACAATGATCGACGTCCCTTCGACCAGCGCCGCCCTTTCGCATACGTGTGTACGTGTTCACTCTCCCCTCCTACAACCACGTTAACCAATTTAGCCATCGACCCAAGTAAGTCGCAATTTAACACCCCATTTCACAACCACGTTAACCAATTTAGCCATCGACCCAAGTAAGTCGCACTTTAACACCCCGTTAACCAATTATATGCTCCGCATCCTCCTCAGTGTTCCCCCGAGGGAAGCTGCGGGCAATTTTTTTATGCCATTTTTACATGGCGTCCTTCTGAAGAAGCTGGTAGAGACAGCTGGAAACTGTTGCCCTGTTCTTCAACAATCAGTCGTAGAAAGCCAGCATCCCGATGAAGGATTGAAGCGCTTGTTTGCAGTTTGGTGCTGGAGCGTCCATTATGACTGGAAGTTTCTCTTCGTGAGTGAAAACGCCTGTCCCGTCGATTCGGTATCTCAGAAAATAAACTTGGTGCAGAAGACTGAGGCACAAAAAACATCTGGTGAAGCAGGAAGAACAGAAGAGAAGAAAAAACAGCCATTCCGCGCTTCTGTTCTTCCTGCTTCACAAGATGTTTTTTCGCGCCTCAGTCTTCTGCACCATGTATGCACCAACTAGCCCAAAAACAAGTCCTTTCTAAAATAGACTTGTCGCACTGCAAAGCAGCACTTGTTTTTGTCGAGGTGAAGGTTGCACTTTCGTAGCTTCTTCGGCATTTCTTCCAGTTTATCAGCGTGATCCGTGGCATCATTTCCACTGATGTTCACGTAAATATAGTTATGCGAAAACGGCCGTGATGCCAAGCAGCGTATTCCCTATAAAGCGTTGAAAAAATGGCTGGAGCTGCACATATACTGAAAGGCAATCTCTTGATCTTTTAAAGCCCTGTCAGCGTGTTCAGAGTCCACACCTCTGCTGTCTCTGGCGTCACGTGTAGCTGCTCGTTCGCCTATGCCAAATCCAGGGTGTCGGAGACCTTGCCTCCCCTCAAGTGGCTGAGTACTTCATCAGTTGTGGGATTTTAATGGTCTGCCTTCTTTGACACCTTTGTGCGTTCACTATGCAACGGTAGCTGCCGCATATAGGCAACGAGCTATTTTTCTTCCGAACCAATACGAGAGGCGTTGCCTAATCTGAATAATGCGCTGGCTCGACTGTACTTCGAATTTGCAGTCGGTCCAATTGATATTCGACAGCTGATCAAAGTGCGAAAGAAACCGGCCGTAGTTTTAGAAACTTTGGTTTCTAAAGCCTCATGTCAGGATCGATGTGACCTCAGATGTCCTCGTCGAACACAGATTGGTACGTGTCGAGAAACTTCCAAACAACTTTGTCGTCTGTTACAGCACTGATGCCCGTGATCTGTACACCCAGATGACGAAACGTCCTAGGGATTACAACCCGCTCCATTTATCACCAGTGTTAATGCCAAGGTCTTGTTTCTCTGCGTAACGATCACCGTTGCACATCCGAGATCTGGAAAAGACTGTCCTGACTGTGCGTGTAGAAGATTGTTGTCAGTCTGGTGCCGTGATGATTCATCTGTCCACGTGGCTTTGAACGTGGCCTCACTTATGATCGTCACGTTATTGCACACTGTTTCGAAGACAAACACTTGGCATGAAGGACTAGACGGACACAAGCGCGAACTTTCAACTGAGTTTATTGAAAGGACGCATGATGCTTTTAGGCCATCAGGTTTCAAGGTTACGAAAAAAAGATTACAAAAATTGAATCGCAAAAATTTTTAGACACTACAATTTCCATAACCACTCATGCCGAGGAAGCATGTGCCTATCGCACATCTTCATTACGGGTTCAGATACATCATTTCCTTTCTGAGTTGGTCCCAAAGAAGCCATACTGACGCAGTCATCTTCCAGGCGAATAAGCTCGGACGCTTCAGTGACTTTGCGTGTAATCTAATTATTATGCCTAGGAACCACCTTTTTTTTTTTCATGGAAATTCGGCTGGCATCAAGAATCTCGACCATGCAAACCTAAGTGCCCTTGCACCGATTTATGCACATAGTTGTAGTGCTCCCGCATTCTTTCATCTAGGCACCTGCCCATCTTGCCTACGTATTCCTTTCTACATGTGACTGGGATCACGTACCCACTTTTTCACCCCAATCCACAAATTCATTCCTGTGGTTAGTTGTGCACGCACTTGTTCTCTTCACATTTTCTTTACAACATTGCAAATAGACGACAACTTATGGGCGTTGTAAATAGCACTTGCACTCCAACGCGACCACCAATCTTTTTCAGACAATGGGAGACGTCTCGAAAGGGTGGTATCGCTGCTGTCGTACGAAAATTTCAATTTTCGTTATGTAGGATAATCATAGTGAACAGTGAAAATGCCTGAGAGTGAGTGTCTTAGACTGAGGCCAGTCTGAGGCACTTCCAATGCTTCCCTGATTATCCCACTGTGTGTTTCCATGTGTCAACTCCTATCTTGACTGAATTTTTATTCTGGGATTTTTGCTTCTCTTGCTCCTACTGCGGCTTTTTGACTGCGTGCCATAGATTGTTAACCAGTGATCTAGTGCTACAATCTGAATACCCAGCATGCTGAAGTTGAGCAAGTTCAGCTTGAAAGATTTCTTGTACCAAATGATGGCAAGACTTCTGCAAAGCATTCTTTAAGCACGTCGGGTGGCGCGAGGCAAATGGCCACGAGCTCGCGTAGCAAAGTTATTTTCGACGATTAAGCTCATGCTTCAAAATAACTACATTCGCATACATTTTTCTACAACGCGGTATGAATTGTTTCGGAATGAACGCCTCACTCCTGCACTCTGGACACAGATGCTCAACAGCGCCGACGAAAGCTACACGTTATGAGAGACACGCGTCGTAAAACACTTTTATGTGGCCACGGTGCAATGACTGACTTTCGAATAATATATGTAATGTGTCTATCACTTTGTTCAACAGCCTGTTATCTGAGCATGGCCTCACGACTGCCTGCTGTTGCCGCACTGCTGTGCCTATTGAGCTACGGGAAAAGTCTTGAGATAGACAAGAGCGATGGAGGCTACAAGGACTTGCTGATTTCGATCAACAAGGATGTGCCTTACAACGAGACCATCGTTGTGAACATCAAGGTACGTTACATAATCCAAATATCTATGCACATATTTTGGCAAAAGAAAAGACATGAATCAGGTTGTATTGTCTCAGAGACACGAGGAAACACAGAGGGTCTCGCGGCTCAGTCGAAAGACCTCTTCGTTTTCTTTTAAGTCAATGTACTGATACTCCTCCGCACGCCTTTCGTAAGTTTTGCGCAAATAGCGTGGTTCTGCAATGCCTCTTGTACCAGAGGCATGGTTAATGTTCTGCACCTCAACACGTTTTGCACTGCCTTAACGTCGGTACACCCTTGACCAAGAAGTGACGTGATGCGATGACATCAGAGACACAGCATAATATCCCCACAATCTTCCTGATCTGTAACGTCATGATGACGTCATATGTTGACGTCACATGGCGCCATCATTGTGCGATGACCATTTTTTTTCATCCCTCGTGTTGAAGCCGCCGATGCGAACGACGACGTGTGAGGCCGGTCAGTTCCATTATTCGCTTAATGTACACGTTATACATAGACACAATATTTGGTTCATTTGATTTCTCACTACGCGGTGTATACGTTTGAGCTGTCCGTTCAGCAAGTGAAACGGTCGTAGAAATCAAAAGTTATCTCGCTGAAAATTATTTACTTATTCGCCCATGCACATGCGATATGCGAACCTATCAATCTAGCATTCTAATCTTTCCTTACATCGTCGAGAGCGTAAGTGCACGCCAATGTTCCATAAGTGCACTCTTTTGTAACTGAATAGGATTGAATGAACTCGTCAGATATTTGAAGCATGGTATATCGATGATAGTAGTAACGCATGCGTGAGGCGACCGTAAATTAACTTGCACAAATCTGAAATCAAGTTCCTTAATAGTCATGCAAAACGTAGCTCCCCACGCATGCCAGTTAGATTGGCATGTTCCCATATTACATCGACATGCGCAGGTAAGTCCTCATGACTTCTTTTTTTTTTTCGTCCTTGTGCGCGTTTTCAGTTGTTATTAGGCGTTTGAGGCGTCCCGACGTCCTGCTTGTGTTTGTGTTAGCGTTCACCGTCTGCTCAGAAGGAAGATTTTCTGACATACAAGTGGCATGCAGTGAAAAAAAAACTCGCATTACCGCAAGGAATAATCTGGGCGATGTGGTGCTGTGGCTGAGCTTGTTGATGATGCTGCGCCTAACGCTGAATAATTATTGCTGACTACTTTTATTTATTTATTTTATTTCGTAATATCATCTGGGCCAAAGGCATTATGGGAGGGGGTGAAACACGATTTTTTACTCATACAATGTTAGCTAAAAATGGAAAATAAATAAAAACAAACAAACAAGAACAAAGTATAAGCGTTTTGTGTACAAACAGAACAAGTAACTAAGTGTGGGCGTTTATACAATGCTAGTTAGCGCAGAACGAAACAAGTGATGATTGGTCAAGATGGTCACAGATCCAGGAAGGCGGTTTCAGTCTACTGATGTTCTGGGAATAAATTAGTCGCTGTAGGTTATGGTTAGACATGACATAACACCAACTTTATTATGATGATCAATTCTAGATGATACGTAAGAAGGCTGAAAAAGAAATGCCTCGCGAAGAGTTGGAATATTATGATAAATTTTGTGAAATTTACAGAGGCGGAAGAGCATACGAGAGGCATTGACGGCAGTTAGAGTAAATTGTTCAGGGCAGAAATGTTAGAGTGACGACTGTAGTTGGAAAGAATGAAGTGAACAGAATTTTTTCGAATTAGTTCAAGAGCATTGAATAAATTAATAATAAGTGGTAGAGAATGAAACGAAAGGATTTTAATCAGTCCAGGATAGTGAGAAAGAGATTGCCAGCTTTCAACCATGCATTCCTTAAGAAAGACACCCTGTGGCACACTTGGTGCAATTCTATGCTTTTCCTACGCAATATGAAACTGAACAGCGTGGCTGTTTGCCCGATATGACGAGTACATATAAAAAGTCATTTTTTTGAAGCACTTTCAAGCATTTTCATGGATCTGTGAGGACATACTTGACTGCCACGCCTAATTTTGCTAAGATTTCACCGCCAACACGGTATTTTTTGTTTTCCGCTTTCCAACCATCATGAATTTTTTTTCCCGAGCTTTCGCAAGGTTTTCTGAACATCGATAACTAAGGCTTTTTTTTTTACTAAACTGTTGTGTCGATCTGCAGCTGATGTCGCGTTCCACGCCAGATTGATTAACTGTTACTGGCTGCGTGCTTGTTTGTGTGCTGTGCCATCTCTCTTTATCTTTCCTCTCTCTCTTTCAATCCTTCTCCTTCCTTTCTCACTATCCTGGACTGATTGAAGTCCTTTCGTTTCATTGTCTACCATTTATTATCTCTATTGATCCCCCTCCTTGCTCTCCTTTCCCGTCTATACAAATCAATCCTTAAGAGAAACGGTGAGGATGGACTCACGTGTTTGCAGAGTCTGCTTAGGTCTTCGTCTCACTTCCTCCACCGTGCAACCAACGGCCTCGTCTACTTTAAGCACGTGACCATCAACTTCCCCAGCACATGGCCTGTGAGGAGCAGTGCGCATCGTTTGTCTTCGACTATGTTCGAGAAAAGTGACGTACGCATCAACCTCCCTGCAAAGTCAGAAGAGCAGGAACGGCCTTTCACGAAGCAGTCGATACTGTGCGGAAAGCCCGGAGAGTACATTCAACTCGCACCAACGTTCCTAACCGAACTGGACGATTCAACAACGAAGACATTTGGGAATCCTGGTGTGTATCAGCTGCCTGGTTACCTCTTGGTTTAGAATAAGGGAAGTGGCAGCCGTGAAATTTCGAGCTTTCAGAATAGCCACCGCAAAAATCACATACGCAAAGCAGCGCAATCATTTTATGGTATTGGGAGGGAAGTCACATCATCTCTATGCTGTTGCTCTCGGGCTACTTGGCAGCCTGTGGTGTTGCCGGGAACGTTACACTAATAAATTAAACAAGAGGGTAAATACAATAAAGACTGAATTTACTACGATTTCCACATATGAACTTTATCAACAGATGAGAGATACGTACAATCTTCGTTGAAATGCAAATAAACCACAGGGTCCAAGGACGAGCCCTACGCTAGGGAGAGATGTTGCATTTCGAATGCCGCATGTTCAATTTACTTATGTAAAAAGAAGATGCATCATTGTACCTGGTGTAATGCGAGGATGAATTGTATAAGCGGATCGGAGTTATAATTTTGGCCATGAAGTGCCTTTATGCATTTTTGGAACGATACTGATCATGGAAACCAGAGTATTTTATTTCCTGTGAGAGCGGTAGTATAATATTCTTGCAATGTGTTTTCGTACTGCTTTGTTATCTTCTGCGTTGCCGCGAATCTGACCTGGTATCCACAGAAATCTTGTTCTACAGCCCTTTGTTTCCACTTGTGAGCTCATTAGGCATCATATAACAAATTCTCACAAAAACGTTTTCATCTTCAGTGAAACATCAGTGGAACTGTTGAACCTGGGCGTAAAGTGGTAAGGACAAAAAGCAACCACTTCGCAGCTATGCGCCAATTGAGTCAGGCAAACCTCCATACAGAGTACGAGTACAAGCATTCATGGAAACCCTATGAATCCGTCGCTGTGGCGGGAGAGGGAAGTGAGGGTGTGGTAGATATGGCAAATATTTGTATATTACTGTTCAGAAAAGGCGTGGGAAGTGACGGTAAGAAGGATAAAAAGAACGAGAGAAGATAATGAAGTGTGGCACAGCCTTGTATAGCACAGCACAATAATAGAATGGGAAAAGGAAATCGGGATGAAGAATAGGAAAAGAAGGGAAGAGGGGAGAGCATTGCAGAGCCATGTATGGCATGGTCAAGCGAGGGTGTGGAAAAGGCAAGTTGGGATGAGAAAGACTGGTATGAGTGTTCGGAGAAAGGAAAATAAAAACAACGGAAATGACGCCAGCCACGCTGCTTTCTTAGTATTCGCAGCACTAGCGCAAAGCTGCCTCAATAATTTCTTTTATGTTGGACAACAATATCTTGTTGGTCTGGTAAAGAAGTTGTATCTATTACCTTACATGAAACAGCAAATAACTCGGCTATTGTCCACTATGTGCACAAGGTAGCCTAACTCGTGCGTCATCAACGTACGATACTACAAAGGCTGTGGTGAAGTGGTATTTTCACATTGGAGCTACTCATGCAGATATATTTGTATTCGAAATACCACAAATGTTTCTGGTAAAGTGCAGGTAGTGAGCTGTTCTGTTGAGCACATCATGTTTCCGAAATATGCCACCTATTATAAATTGCTTTTTTTGCCTATACAGCCATCCTCTATTGAGCATCTCATCTTGAAACATTCATTCGATGCAGAGATATGGAGACGTTCTGTAAATTGTTTACTAGCGCACCTATTGCACCTTCTCGATATGTCTCAAGCCGGAACCTCGTTTGCATGTCACGTTTGAAAACAAAAAAGATGTCAAACCGTTCGTGTAATTCTGAAAACTAAAAAAAAAAACGGTAAAAGGTGACCAAAAGGAAGATCAAAATCTCTGGGCATATATATATCCTGGTATGTCTCGTGTCATACCTTGAGCATGGTACTAGCGACCGCTAATGTAAGTAGTCGTAGAATTCAACGAACTGGTTTCTTTGTCACGGTTCGTTCTTACTGTCACCGTCGCTTCGCTTTTCCAGCTTACGTGTTTGTGCACGAGTGGGCTCATTATCGGTATGGAGTATTCGACGAGCACGGCGGCCAGGATGAAGAAAAGTACCCACGCACCTACTGCGAGGAAGATCCTGTAATAATCTCATAATGTTTGTCTAAGCTGACACAATTATTTAGAACATCTATATGCTGAGAAGTGTAGCAGATGCACTGCAGTATGTTGTATCACAAGTTGAAGAGTTCGAAATACAATCCGCTTTTATTGGATCTTTCGCGAAACATGAAGGTGTCATTCGCGCTGTGCCTTCATCAGCATTCCTGTACTACGTATAATCTTTCAAAGACTATTTCTTAATATCTTTGTTTTTGATCACAGTACCGTAATCGCAATGCTGCCTGCTAGAAACGCACTGTAGTGCTCATAGAATTTCTAATACAGGGGCATGTTCCTTTTTGTTACGATTCTCGAGTGTATATTACATAGTAACAGCTGTAACGTCCAGACACCTAGATTTGACAACGGACTAGAGCGAAATCGTCGTTTCAACCTCGCAGTGATAAAAGTGCCAACAACGAAACTAACGAGACTGGCGAAGCTATCTTGACAACTGCAGCAGATTCAGAGAGCCCCATTGCAATTACTTACAGAGAAGTTCCTTCCCATGTTCGTCCTGCAGCTAACGCTCAGGGGTGGCACTGCATGACGTGTCACCAGCGATCAAGTCTTTATCTGTGTCGTCGGCAATGATCCCTGACAAAACTTCTCTAGAGGTGTTTCGAGAGGTAGACAAAAGCGCACACCTGAACAAGCCGGCAGTGGAAGTTTACTTCCTTTACAGAAACAAGGAGCAGGAGCAAAACGCCACAAAGGCCTGACAGAGGGCTCCCGCTCCTCTTTGCACTCAGCATCAGCGGCACAAATAGCACTGATTTGTAAAAAATCACACATTGTTATATCAACACACACTTACATACCGGAATTGGAAACAGGAAGTGAACAGTGCCTAAAAGTAAATACTCGGACTTATATAGACCTACCAGGGGTGCCTTAACAGAAGTTCGTTCTGATCATGTTAAATCTACGGCAGTTGTTATTTAGGTGCGACGTATTTGGTCTGAGCGCGGCAGCCGCCAGAAACAGTTATGGACGCGAAATACAGCAAGAGTATTGCAACTAAAGCACAGCATTTGGTCCTCCCACTCTCTCGAGCTCAGTTTTCTTGAAAAAAAGAAAAAAAAAAACGCCAGGCCTGCGCGAAAGACGCAGCACAGTCACAGCGAAAGCTAGAAAAGCGGCCTTTCAAAGCCTTTGCAAGCACACTTGCTTGATACCCACTAAGGCATTAATAAAAAAAAACTTCTGGGTATTAGGCAAGAATTCGCTATGATATTTTTGTCATTATTCTGAGAAGCATGGTATCCGCTAAACACTTGCAAGGAATTCCGTGCCAATTTTTCATGCAGTGACTGATGACGATGAGGAATTATGCCTGAAGTGGGTATGCGCCTGAACAAGCTTTTGTAATGGGTTAGAGCATTGGACGGCCCACTTGTTACGCTATTCGCATTGTGCCAATAGCACATCAAGGCAATTTCGAACCGTAAACTTAAAGTTCGCTGACGCTCATATTTTCCTAATTGCTCTCATCTTCTGCTCATTCAGGCCACAGGACTCAGAATGGTCAAACTGAATGCGTGTTCGTCAAAGTTTCACTTCGACTTTAGACTGGACTCTGGAGATTCTTGCCCATTCAACAAAACTACATGTACATTTCACGAGGATTGCATTGTGCGTATCAAAACGGAGGTGACAGATACTGTCGAATCATCAATCATGTTCATGCCATATGTCGCCAACGTGAGTGCCTTCTATTCTTCGACGCACGCTTATTAGTCATCTACTTTGACATTTCTCACAAACATGAACGCCCCTAAGCCCAAAGGCTGGAATAATTAACACTGAATATCGGTGAATACTTATTTTAATTGCTTATACAAAAGTACATTTTCATCATTGTGGACGATTTCAACAAAAGCGCAATTTCTTTCGTCACGTGAAGGCTATTTGTGGACTAATCGAAAAAATTGCACCATTCCTCAGTGAATGGCAAAGCTGCCTTTGTCGATCTTTTCATATAGTGCGTGTGAAGAAATGTAGTGCGAAATTATTTAAGAAAGAATTATCTATAGTTGATATAATATATAAATATTTGTCAACGTACTGACTGCTATAATGTCAGTATTGCAATTTTATCTCGTGGAAATAAGCTGCTACGACTAATAATCTTTCGAGTGGATTCAAACGCCTGTAGCCAGTCCTCTGACAATGCTATCTTCTGTTCCCGTTTTATTGCGATAGCAATTATATGGACACTCTTAGCCGAAGTTTGCCGCTGGAGTCGGCGTCAACGTTGGGATCGTGTTTTCAGCATTACCAGCAAGATAGCGCAATGAGCGCGTGTCACCACATCGCGCGGCGTCGCCTGCGCGTACTTTGACCGGCTTAGAGAAGGGGAGCGCCACTCCCTCACGCGCCCTTATCTCGCGGCGGCGAGGAGGGGAAGGTCTTACGCTTCGGCTGGCCTCGGGCTTTACCTGGAACGATTCTGCTGTAGTTAGGGGGCGCACAAAGGTCACTGCAATCATTGCAGTCTCCGTTTGCGAAAAGCGCGCACTTTTCAAACACAGCAAAGTAACTGATGAGACGCTTATTCGCGTGCATAAGTACATCTGAGTACGTTTTGTGAGTTATTGGTGTGCGAGGAACGCGGGGCATGTTTCGATCTGCTTTCTATTCTGCGCGTGACCTTTCATTTTGTTGCTATCACGTTCATTGCATCGCGTTTCCGGCAAAGCTGTGACTTTTTTATTGTTGTCCTCTTTTGTGCTTTTCTTGTTCTTTTTTTAATACTTCCTGAGCACTGAAGTGATCGCTGAGAGAGAGTTGAGGGCAGAGCCCCCAACTGTGGCAGCACCACCCTTGCTATGCACCGCTGTGTCGTCATGTGATTTCTAAAAGAGGGTGATGGGGAGAAACTACAACTGGCACCGTGGCAGGGCACGAGCAGACGGACGCGAGTGCGGGACATTATAGGCTTTCGCCTTAAAATAAAAAAAAATAAGGCATGGTGTATCAGTCTTCAGCCGTGCCGCCTACAGCGGAGGAAATCGGTAGGATTGTTCAACGGATGATGGATTTTGACTCTATAACTCCAACAACTGTTGCAGGTTAGCCACTTCTGTGATTCCACTAACGCAGCGCGCCACCACAACCCATATGCTCCCAGTGAGCAGAATGCAATCTGCCAAGGAAGATCCACGTGGGAAATCATCAGCGAGAACGAAGACTTCAATAAGTATTCATGGATTGGTTTCTCTCATCTTCTCACCGAAATTATTCATAAAATGTTGTATTTGTAAACCCATCACCGTTCAGTAGTATAGTTAGAACCAGTTTTTCTCGGTTGTTTGTCCAACAACTGGTTCTAATGAAATAGAGAGATACCACTGTGCACTTTTTTTAGAAACTGCACATCCGCGAAGGCTCTGCTATTCAGTTTGTCAGATATGCAGTCCAGATGATTTAGCAAGAATTGGGGTGATTTATAAATGCTTGTATTTTTTTCTTTTTGTCCACCTTTTTTCCGGTTCATTATAGGTAATTATTTTAGGTGTTCCTTTGCATACCAAAAAAACATTGCTTAGAGAAAATAGATTTTCCAACGAAGAAAACTGACGTAAGAAGGTCATTTTGAATAAACTTCGAATAGCTCAGTGAAAAACACTTTCATTGAAGGGGATATAACGCGGCAAGTCTAGCGTTGAGGTGAACTCAAAAAGAATTGAGACAAGTGACAGAGCAGAAAAAGAAAGTTATGCGACCCCCAAATTTTAATTTAGAGTCCAAAACGAAGAGATACCTTTTCGAATATCAGTCACGTAATGACAGACGTAAATTGAAATATGTAATAGCTTGGTTTAGGCACTATCAGTAGTGTTACACTATTAGGCAGTACAGTAAAGAGATGTAGAGTGAAAGCACCGTGCACAATTTGTAGTTATCAGCCCCTACTCTCTGAGCGGAGATCGATAGCTTTAGTGGAATCTGGAAACAGAGAACATAGCTTGCTTTTTTCATCGTGTGGCGATAATATTAGGGCTTTTACATCCCAAAACCACGACATGATTGCGAGAGACACCGTAGTGGAGGGCAGCAGAAGTTTAGTCCATCTTGTGTCCTTTAACGTGCACTGACATAGCACAGTACCAACGCCTCCTAGATTTCCCGTGCCTGCCGGTTGAGCGCGAAACGCCGGTCATCTATGACGGCGCCTCCTACGTAGGAGTAAATGTCTTTGTACTCGGCCTTTGAGATCGGCAATATTGGCGTTTGTTACTAATTTCAGAGGATACCTTGTATTAAAAAAGTTGCTCGTTGAATGACGGCGTCACTTACGTAGGGTTAATTATAATTACGTTTACGCCTTTCCAAAACCTTTTACGTTATTTTTGTTGCATATAAGCTCCAAAAACGTAAAAACCTATTTGAAGACACCCCTACGTGAGTAGCGCCACCACTATAGTTCCGACGAACGCCGCTTCTCAAGTGACCGCCGATAATCCGGCAGGCACGGGAAATCGAGGAGGCGTTGACAGTACATGGGCCTCAACCATTTCACGGAAATGCAACCGTCACAGTCATGATCAAACCCGCGACATTCCAGTCATCAGTCGACCACTGTTGCCACTGATACACCATAGCAGAATTGTTCCATCGTGTGCGCATGCGTGTTTTATTGAGTGGAGGTAGGGCTAGGGTGCTCCTTGGTGTGCACCAAGATTGCCAGCCATAGTGCAATCACCCTACCTTTAGGGTACTTTCGGAATTTTTCGGCTAGCGTAGGGTAACGGCGTGCTGACGTAGGGTAACTGCAACGACGATAGTTACAGTGCTAGACCAAAACGACGACACAGAGACGAGAAGGGCACGAAAGACACTGATACACCATACACGTGTCCTTCTTGTCTCTGTGTCGTCGTTTTGGTCTCGCGCTATAACTATCGACATGCCATACCAACTAGCCCAAGCTGCCACAGTTCTAAGTAACTGCAACATTTCGCTCTTTATCGATCATTGATAAATATGGAAGATCCGCGCGACATAGCCAAAGGTTACACTCTTGGGGAGATCGTAATTGGATCTGTCTTATTTCCGATGCCACCAGCACAAAATACAAAATGCAATGCGTCGAAAATCACTGAAAAAGCTTTATTTTTATTTTCTTTCTTTTTCTATTGTCTCCCATCTGTTCGTTGCGTTGAGGGTATTTTAAATCTTACGATAGTGGTCGGCTTCTCTTATTAGGGCGAAAGATTTATACGCTCAATCATACGTAAAAATTAATTGTCGGCGTCAACGTGTGTATTGCAACCGATCATCATGATATAGCGACGCCGCCTCATGTCATTGTGACATGATATATCGACAGTATTCTCGATGTCATTATGAAGGCAGTGTGACGTCACTGTGACCTAATAGGGCGTAAAATGATGGTGTTATGTGGTGTCATTGTCCCCCGGTCATAAGTGGGCCGACGCAGAAGGCACTTTACATGTCTGAACGTTGAAGAGTGTACGCTATATCTACGTTATCATTGTTACACGGTGCTATTTCTACGTGTAGAAAAAACGTAGGGTTACAAAAAATATTTGCGTAGGGTAAAGTAGCGTAATTTTCATCTCGGCGTAGGATATTTTCCAAGAACTGGTTGGAAATACTGGTGGACACCAGGATACCTCGTGGTGTGCACAAGAGTAGAGGGGGTAAGGGTGTTTACGCAGTGAAAAATCAACACGATCCAGCCTTATCCTTTTCGTAATTCTAAAAGAACACTTATCATCTGGGCACTCTCCCATCGTTGTCGCAGCCTTGCCCAAGCCAACATGTCCAAGGGCATCGAGTTGACGTTCGAAGAGACGCAGCACAGAGAGGATCTACCCCCGCGAGTTGTCCTGGCTCTTGATGTCTCGGACAGAATGAATGTAAGCGGTGTGACATTTCTAAAAAAATACGCTTGAACAACATGTCACTATACAGAACTGCGCACAAATGTTTAGCAGCTTAGTGAAAAAATTCGGCTACTCTCAGTCATTATGTATTAGAGCTGAAGTACGATTTGGGAGATAAAGTTATCCTATTGCTCGATGCATCACAAAAATGCTTCCGTATGAAAGGCCACCATCACTAGACGTGGTCATCTACGCACTGAATGACCACCGCATGATATATTTATTTGATGCAGCAGCGTGTTTTTATTAATTTATTGCTTTGCTTAAAACCACGAGTGTGTCCTGGTAGCAAGTGTCGAGTATGAATGCCCCTACACTGACACTACTAGAAAGCCGGAAAAACCACTCTCGTCCGCAGACTAGAAAAACGCACGGTCTATAGCCACACAGCTTCGCCGTACTACACAATAAATGCAAGCGTATGCGCAATTTTTTTTCGCCTAGAGTCTAGGTTCCGCAAAAACGGTCAACTATGCATGCAGTAAGCTAGACAGACAATCTTGGTTGTTCTTTTTTACTCTAAGTATTCGCGTGATTGAAAAATTGGCCGCTTCACAAGTGCCCACGGATGCTAGAAGACAAAATGGTCTCATGAATTGAATGAGTTACAACAACATACAAGTTACAACCCTGAATGATAATCCGGCTTGTTATAGGACCACTGAAAAACAATGCCGGCGTATCTGCGTGTTTCACTGGAAATTTCATCGAAAGACAATAGTACTCCGTGTGGAGAGAGCGAATATAAAACGTGTTTGATGTTATGCGTGGGAAAATTGGTGAATGGGATCATGGAAGTGTTGCGTGAAACATGAGCGACATCTGGCAGGGTCTTAGAAAACAGAAGGCTCTTTACACCACAAAGTTTCCTAAATATACCCTTGAGGAATCTCTGGCACTAGTGTCTATGGAAGCTGCAACGGATGGTCTTCATTGCGCATAACGGGTAGTACACGTATTTGTCTAATTTGCTTACTTCTGGCTCCTTGTGTGTTCGTGTAGCTTAGCTGTTTTCTCAAGAAACAAAAAAAAAAAGAGTCACAGCTTTGCCTCAAAGGCGAAGCAATGAACGCGATAGCAACAAATTGCAAGGTCATGCGCAGAATGGCAAAGAGGTCGAAAGGTGCCCGCGTTTCTCACGCACAAAGAATGCACGAAACGTACTCACAGGTACAGATTAACGCGTATAATATTCTCATTACTTCATTGTGCCTGAAAAGCGCGTCCTCTTCGCTAGCAAAGGCTGTGCAACGATTGCAGTGACCTTTGTGCACCCGGTAACTACAACAAAACCGTTCCGACGAAACTGAAAGGCTAGCGAAGAAGTACGATTCTCCCCACTGCAAGATAAGGGCGCACGATCGAGCGTACACCCCCTTATTCTCTACGCGGGCCAAAGTACGCGTGAGAGCAACACGACTAAGTTTAGTCTGTGTTGTGCGCCGCATAGGCGGCGGAGAGAGATGAGGAGCGAAGGAAAGTGCACACCTGTGTGGAGAGGAGCTTCAAGGAGAGTTGCCCAAACGAAATTTGGATGCGAATGCCACAGTACAGACGCTGTCCCGAGCAGGCACTGCGCCGTGCTCCCGACCGGGCTGCAGAAATTAGGTGTCTTTTCTCAGCTTCTAACCACTACCACTAATGTCCCGAGCATAAAATGCTCTCGCATATAAAAAAATTGGCCGCGTGTCCCAGAGAGAGACAAAACATTTATTTGAAGTTGCGCGTGAGAAGATGAGTGAGTGGGATCCTTAGTCCTGGGTCTCATTGGTGTGGACCGCTCTCCTTGCTGCAGGTTTTACGAGCGTGTATATATATATATATATATATATATATATATATATATATATATATATATATATTGGGAGTAATAATTCAATGGACAAGTTAGTCTTCGTGAAGGTTTTGGATATGGCACAACGGGAGCGTTGTCAACAAGAATAAATATATTTATTTCCCAACAGTTTTGGGAGGGCTCCTCCCTTCATCAGGGGATGAGTTGTAGCCCTCCCGAAACTGTTGGGAAATAACTATATTTATCCTTGTGATAACGCTCTCGTTGTGACATATCCTATATATATATATATATATATATATATATATATATATATATATATATATATGAATGCGCAATGGTTTTGGGATTATAAGACGCGAAGCTGCGAATTAGAACACATGACTCACGAACAAAGTTTGGCTCTCTATGGTTGTTGATGTCATGTTCTACTGGAACTTCGTACTAGTGTAAGGCCAAGAGTCTTTTGAAGTGTAGATGTGAAGCAGTGAAAAAGTGGTTGATTATTTCATTTGTGTACTCTGTGAATATTTCAGGGCGATGATCGGATGACCTTCCTGAAAGAAGCCGCGACCCGATACGTCCGAGACATTGCGGATATATCGAAAAGCCTGGGCATCATTACATTCAGTAGCACTGCAGCGGTACACCACCCGCTGATGCCAGTAAATGTTTCTACCCGGCATAGCTTCTTGAATGCGGTGAAAGATTTGAAAGCGGCTGGAGATACGTGCATTGGTTGCGGCCTCCAATTAACCCTCCAGGTGAACCCACTCAATTAAACGTGCTCAATGAGACAAGAAATGTTACCCTGTCTTTCTTCGCATTTACAAAACGATTTGGTCAAATAACTTCCCCTATACTTTCTTTGGGATGATTGTCTGTTAGTTAGATCTCATTATTATTGTGTCAAAACACGGATAAACGAGTCATTAGGTATACACTTCTTTCCCATATATATATATATATATATATATATATATATCCCCGCCGCGGTGGTCTAGTGGCTAAGGTACTCGGCTGCTGACCCGCAGGGCGCGGGTTCGAATCCCGGCTGCGGCGGCTGCATTTTCGATGGAGGCGAAAATGTTGTAGGCCCGTGTGCTCAGATTTGGGTGCACGTTAAAGAACCCCAGGTGGTCTAAATTTTCGGAGTCCTCCACTACGGCGTCTCTCATAATCATATAGTGGTTTTGGGACGTTAAACCCCACATATCAATCAATCAATCATATATATATATATATATATATATATATATATATATATATATATATATATATATATATATATATATATATATATATATACTAAAAACTACATTTCAGGCGTCCAGATTTCAGTAATTCTGCAGATCGGCTTCGATGCTTTTTGAATCTTGATACTGAATCCCCTTAACAAAACACATTTATGAATAATTAGGAAAATGGTTCTTGTAAGGGGCAAAGTTAGGGCTGAAACCCTGTCCAAGCCACTTGATGGAACCGTCTTGACTGCCCCGCTTGGCGGAATTGCATTTATTGGCTGCGGCCTCCTGGGTGAGGCGAGTTACAGAGCCGTGCTCTAATAAATAAAAAATGTAAGGATATCATCATGAATTCAAGTGCCTAATTCCATGACTAAATTCTTGGAGTTTTACATCCCCAAACTCACAATATAATCATGAGTGGCATCGTTGTGCAGGGTTCCGGAAATCTTAACTTTCTGGTAATTTTTCGGGTGCACATAAGTCTGGATACACGACTTCTAGCATTTCGTCGCCGTCGAAAATGTGGCTGCCGCGGCCACTATATTGAAGTGGCTCCTCTACCGAGTTAGTAGCAGTTCAATGCACTTCGCATATGTATGTCTTGTTGATAAGTACGTTATATTTAATCGTAGCCACTTGCCCGAAGGGCGGCACAATTACTTTCTTATTCATTATGCTCTCTCTCTCCCTCAGTGAGCTCGCGTCACTTCAAAGTTAGCCCTCCATGAAATGACTTGACGACAAAGACCGACCACTTTCTAGCTGTCTTTTAAATGGGATTCGAAAGTACCTACCAGCTACGTGCAATGCTCTATACTTGGGTCACGTGTTCATAGGCTCCAGGACTACCTATCCATAGCCTTTCATTCCTGACCGAGTTAAAAAACAGTGTAGTAGGGCCGCTTTAAAGGGGCCCTAAAACGCTTTTCTTAGTATCCATGCATGAAATTAACTCAATGGAAAAGCATATTGCCTCAAAAAATCAACGCCGCAAAGATTTAAAGAATCTGTCCAGTACAAGCGGAGTTACAAAGATTTGTCACATGCAGCGATCGCATTCTCTCTTCTCTCGTCCTGACGAAAGCGCTGGGACCTAAGCAGGGAGGGATGGGAGGGGCAAACAAAAAACGTCACACGTGCTTCCTGACCTTGAGCACTGTTCCATTTTTTTTTTCGAATGCGCGGGCTTTTCAGTGTGATTGCGTGCGCACGCGGGGACAATTAACAGCCTCTCGCGGCGATCTCCATAACGACCGAGCGCGCCATGTTCAAATCAGTCAATGGCTGATGGATGAACTTACTACGAGTGATTTTTGGGCTTATTGCGTGATTTGTCGAGACAAGAGAAAGGTGTTTTAGCTGACTTTGATAATTTATTGTGAATTCCAGGCCGCGTGCTGCACTCTAACAATTGGCTTGCGTGTTGTCGGGAGCCTCTAGAACCAATGGGCAGCGTTTTCTGACCATGCTCAAAAAGTGTTGCAGGGACCTTTAAGAACTCTCAGTTGCAGTGCAGTAATATGTGCAAAACTAATTGTATTGCAGGTGCTCAACACTACAGATGAAACACCGCAAGGCGGCATCATATTGCTGATGAGTGATGGTGAAGAAAACATGAAGCCGAAACTGAATGACGTCCTGCCAGAGCTGATGGCAGCTAAGGTGGGAGTCAGTACGATGGCCATGGGGGCATCAGCCGATTATCAGATCGAAAAGTTGGCAACCATGACCGATGGAAAAGCGTTCTTCTTCCCTGACTTCCACCGAAACACGGCAATACTCATGCAGATAGCCTTCGAGGAAAGCACCAATCGAGAAGATAGTGTTTACATCAGGGTGCGTATTAAATGCAAATCACTTGGGGGCCTAGGTGTGCAGTCATCTGTTCTGATATGATGTCACCACTTGGCGCCCCTGGTTAATCACATCTATAGCACAGCCATGTGGAGTATAGCATTGCAAGGCAACTACAAAATCAAGTTATTGAGATGGAGAGAAAAAGGGGTGGGAAAGACAGCGTAGCAATATTTAGGCAAAACCGGGTATTATTCAACATTTATGCATATTACGGAGTAGCAGTGAGGTGGGAAAGAGATATACGAGGCCGAGGAGAAGGAAAATAAGGGGAGAAAGCAAATCAGTGCATTACAAAGATGGCTCAAGTGGGCAAAGCCATTTTATGGCAGGAGTCCCAAACACCATGGGCTGCACAATTCTTCATCAAACATGTATATATTTTTAATATTATTATAAGTATGTTCGTTAGTTACGCCAACATTATTAACCCAAAGCGTTGTTTTCGTGAGGTTCCCGTATCAACACGGTGCGCTCAAGCATAACCATGAATCTAAAACTATAATTAAGAATCGACATTCAGACTGTCAAGTTGAACATCTGTATTGACATGGTACTGGCATCATGGTACCAAATTTCCTTCAGAAATGAGCCGTATACCCTCCCCCGGATACCACGTTTTGCAACAAGGGAGTAAGGTGGGACAAAAGTGCGTCACAGTGGCCCCTTGGCTATATCTAAGCGCACCCTTCATCGCACTAACGGACAAGCAGATAAGTTCTTTTCCTGAAGATAACTTCACACTTTCACGTACTCGATGAGAGGCATGCGCATTGCCTCTTTTTCCTTTTTTTTTGCGTTCTTATTCCCCTTTTCAAGTCGTATCTATTCGTTCACACGAAAGAAACACTCGGGTTGTCAGCCAGTGCTCTATCTTCTTGTCATGATTACCTTGTATACCCATGCTGTTTTTTTTAAGGATGAGTTTTGTTCCTTGTCACAGTCACACAATGTTTTATCGTAAAGAGCGTGACACCGATACCCCTGGTGGCCTTCGTATGCGGCACACTCACGCAGGACCGTCACGTATGACTTCACTGCTAAGGTGGCACGTTGCTCTCTGCTCTAGCACACGGAACGCTGGAGGAGTAGTGAGAACACCGCAGCGGCACTTGCTACTTTACTGCTACAAGCCTTTCGCCGTACCAAATTCTACTCTGTTGTCACCGTCAGTTTAGCTTCGCCATTGGTGGCGAAAGTGAACTTTCTAAAAATGTGTAAAATCCAAATCGCACCTCAAGATTTAGGTGTTGTCTCAATTAACATCACCTCACTCCCTTGTGTCCTCTACAGATTGCAAATTTCGCAAAGTCCTTCACGACCAATTTGGAGGAAAAGTTCATTCTCGAATCGAGCTTGGGTAACAATACCGTTGTCATCTTTGACCAACTGAATCCCTCCCTCACAGACGTATCAGTGACCCTCATTGATCCGAGCGGGCAAGAATGTAAAATGTGCGTACAACAAGGAGGCAAGAAAACGAAGAGAATCCTCATTCCAAGCCCGGCGCAGGTAACCTACGGCTTCTTTTTCAGTACAACCAATGTAACAGCTCCTGCTCAACTGACGCTTGTCAGAAACGTTTAGCGCAGCGTAACTAAATACAATGCATTTGGAAAAAAAAATATGATGCTGTATTTTATGTTTTGCAACGCTGAACGTATATTCGAATGGAACATGCTCAATCACTTTGTGCGGTGCAGCCGAATACCGTATATGACCCACGCTCCAATTTCTCGACAAGGTCATTTTGGGAAGTCGTACGTCATAACCACACACACAAAACAAGCTTAAGTATTAACACACTGCGTCGATACTGTGTCGGCTCCACCCCTTCGGAAGTTCGTCGCACGCATCGAGAAATTCTGGACATTGCCCTTTCGACAATATTCATACTTCACAGCACTAGACCAGGGTGCGCAAAATGTATACTGCTCATTCACATCACGTGACACGCGGCGTATATAAGTACACCGAAACCCTGCGGTCGCAACGCGCGCTGTATTAACGCTGTGTGATTTTCATAAGGTATACATACTCCTACAAAGAAAACAAAGAAAACGCGATAGGAAGCGCGTAGAACAAAAAGTGCGCTCACACAGAATGCGGACCCACTTAACCAATTCGTTCCACTCCTGGCCTCGCTTGCAGACTTCGGGCTACATGCAACGCCACAGTGACACACGCTCCGCCATATTAATTCCAACGCGAACCATTACAACTAGCTTCAGAGTATCCCCACGCCTTGGCATTTTTAAATGCGAAGCATTTCTCTGCGAAATTTGGTGACTTTGAGCGTATGTATCTATCTAACCAGCCGTGTGTGGCAGCTTGGGCTAGTTGGTATGGCATTACGATAGTTTTAGCGCGAGAACAAAACGACGACACAGAGTCTTTCGTGTCCTTCTTGTCTCTGTGTCGTCGTTTTGTTCTCGCGCTAAAACTATCCTAACCAGCCGGCTACGACTTTTAGCTCTCCTGGCCGTTTGGTAATGGTATCGATACCAAACTTGCTATGGCATAAACTGACTGTATGAAGAACATATATGACTCGTCATAACATGAAAATCATGACATGTAATGTCACGAATGTCATGATTTACATTTCACGGTCCTGCAGCTCTTGCTGTGGTTTTGTTCACATGGCGTGTTGCAAAACTGGGATGGTATTGCACGATTGCATGGCGAACACAAGCGACAGACCCTAACACAAAAATCATAACATGCGTGTCATGTTACAACATGACTACATGCTACGCTCACATGCTACGCTCGCAGCCGTTCCGCAAGCGTCCCGTATGCCCAATTTGGTATTACAGTAAGTGAAAGGATGACGAAGGTATGTAACTGGTGCAAACATAATAATCATGCGATGCGTGTCATGTAACAACTTGACTACATGATACGCTCATCAAGCACTCGTGGCTATTTCGCTACCTTCACATCTAACTCGGTTACGCCACGCGAACGGACGACGTAGGTAAATGACACATCTAAACATGATAATCACGACATGTGTGTCATGTAACAACATGACTACATGCCACACTGATGATGTGCTCGCGGCCGTTTTGCTAGCTTCGCATATGCCAAATTTGGCATTAAATGACGCCAATGGATGACGAAGGTATGTGCCTGGTTCAAACATGCTAATCATGAAATGCGTGATTGATTGATATGTAGGGTTTAACGTCCCAAAACCACCATATGATTATGAGAGACGCCGTAGTGGAGGGCTCCGAAAATTTCGACCACCTGGGGTTCTTTAACGTGCGCCCAAATCTGAGCACACGGGCCTACACCATTTCCGCCTCCAACGGGAATGCAGCCGCCGCAGCCGGGATTTGAACCCGCGACATGCGGGTCAGCAGCCGAGTACAATGAAATGCGTGTCGTGTGAGAAGATGAGCACATGCCACAGTCAAGGCGCCAATATATTTCGCCATGACGTGGTGCGCGTGCTCGCCGGCATTCATTTTGTCGCGTCACGCCGGCGTTGCCACGCCAGGCGCCGGTCCTGCCATATATTCGCAGGCGCGCGCCGCGCTGCGTTGCTTTGGCGCATGCGCGGTTCAGCGCATCCGGCGTCCCTCCGTCATGAAAAGAGGGAGACGCAGTATTATCTGGGTAACGCATCGGCGCGAAATGCAGCATGTCGCACTTCACACCGGTTGCCGTCGGGCCGCGCCGACGGACTCTGGTCGCGCCTGGCGTCAAACTATAGAGGGCCCGCGTTTCGCTAACGTAGCGTCACTATACCCAGCGTGCGCGTGCGTCAAAGCTACGTTGGGTTATATTGAGCCCTTCCTGAGGTGCGCGTGGCCGTTTTGCTAGCTCCACATACACCAAATTTGGTATCACGTGACGTGAATAGATAACGAAGGTAAACAATACATCCCAACATGATAATCACGACACGGAAGTCATGTACGACATCATTTACCTTCACCTCGTAACCTTGTGCTGAGTTTAAAGTGGCACAACAACTCTCATTCCTGCTTCGCATATGATGAATTTCCACTGTACGTGGGATCTGCTAATTTTTTTAAGTGCATGTTCCTTATATAAAGGCACCATACTGAACCTCCTGGGGAGCTCTATTAGACCCATACTGCTAAAAGCAGTCCTGTAACAGAGTAGGTTTCAACCAATGTTGGTTAGGGCATACATGTGTTGATCAAAGATAGCAGACTATCGTAGTTTTTCACTTAAAATTAGATTTGAAAAACACGGGACACCTTGATGCTTGTGTGCTCTCACGGATATACAAAAAATGGTGGAGCAGTAGTATCCAAAATTTACGCGTATGTGATAGACGCCCAAAACACCTCTAAGTTGCTCACAGCAGGAAGTGCCAACTTCCTAATGTCGTCAAACATGTGCATCCCACCTTCAAATGTCAAAGTCTGTTACTGATGGGTTTACGAATCAACTTATAGGATGGTGAGTGGACGATTCGTTTGGAGAGCGCCAGCTTGCAAGAAGTGGAGGTCAACATCCAAGTCAAATCCCAAGCAAGGGATCCGAACGACAAACCGATTCGGGTGAAATCCGAAATGGCCGTGCTGCAAGTTGCGAAACCTGATGACGCCGTAATCCTCACCGAGATCAACAAGGGCTACAAGGTTATCCTCGACGCCAGGGTGGTCGCCGAGGTCATTGGTCCTAACTCGCCACACAAGTCGACGGTGCCACTCTACGACGACGGCCTAGGTTAGATTAAAACCTCGCTTCTCCCAAATCTATGTTCCGGGTTCTCGTACGCTGAAAACGAAGCATGCGCTCTTGCGCAATAAAAGGAGAACCCAGGAACATATTTTACCTTATAGCTATATTGCTGTGACCAATTGACTTTACAGTTTTGTAGCACCTCGGAGGCTTCAGTTTACTCAGCGGCTTTTCAATAACTTTAAAACTCATCCCAATTTTTACCACCGCCCCTAAGAAAATTGGGATTTGCTAGGTTCGCTTTTAATTTCTGATGGAGGCGGAAATGTTGTAGGCCCGTGTACTCAGATTTGGGTGCACGTTAAAGAACCCCAGGTGGTCTAAATTTCCGGAGCCCTCCACTACGGCGTTTCTCATAATCATATAGTGGTTTTGGGACGTTAAACCCCACATATCAATCAATCAATTAGGTTCGCTTTTAAGAGTTCAACGCGATACCGATATCCTGCCCCTAGTGCATACTTGAACAACTTAGTGCAGATTTCTTACTGTATTATTTAAGTTTAAATGGTTGATTGCTACAATGTAATCAATAAGATTGAAAGTGAGTTGTGTCTTCGAAGCTTTCGTATAGAGGCTGGTGCTCACCAGTGACTTGCAGCTGTCGCGCGACCATTCGCGACTGGCGACTGAAAAGCGACTGATGTTCACACCGGCAGAGGCCGCATGCGAGCGGCCGGAAGTCGCAAAACTGGAGGGATACGTCCAGATCTCGTTATCAGCTAGAACTCTGGAGACCAGTGCTGATCAGCTGATCGCCGCCAACTGAGTGAACGGAGCGAACCGAGCGCGCCGCATTTATTATTTTCGGCCATTCTCGCACACCGTTGAAAAAACAAAAAAAGATTGAGCATCGCTGATTCCAGCAGCTTTGCGACTGCAGTCGCCCGACTGAAAAATCGGTCAGGAAGCGACCAGCCAAAGCAGCCGCCTTGCGACCGTTCGCGAGTGTTTGCAAGCAGTCGCAAATGGCCGTGCGACCGCTGCTAGTCGCCGGTGTGCACCATCCTTAAGGCTGGAATCTGTGTAATGCGAAGGATACTTCAAACGAAGAGATCTTAATCGCATGAAATTTTTCAGCACTTGTGATGGACACACTACGTGGCCTTGAAGGAATAGGCATTCACGTAGTCGGTGGCCGGCTTCAAGCCATGCAGTAATTATGACAATTACGTGTTCTGACGGACGAGGTAAATGTACGCTTGCACCACGCATTTATAGTATTGCGATTGCTTCAGCGCAATTATCTATTATCTAATGGCGCACTAACTAACGTGCGAAACGAGGTGGGACGCAAACGTTACATACTGCCACCCACACAGCGTAGTGTATTTAGACGACTTAGTTGTTTTTTCTATACCGCCTTTGAACTGCACATTGAGCAGCTTGAGGCTGTTCTTTTGGCTATTCGTATACTTCTGGCCTGTCTCTGAAGCAAAAAAAGTGTTGTTTTGGGTATGAGGAACTCAAATACTTTGGCCATATTGTAAGCTGCAGCGGTGTTCGCCCCAACCATGAGAAGGCTTTGGCAGTTGTTTTGTTCCCGATACCGAAGACAAAGCATGATTTGCGCCGCCTTCTGACGCCTAGCCGGAGCACAACGTCCTCAAGATGTAGGCCCTGGCACTATAGGGCTCTTTTTTATTTATTTTATTTATTTATTTCAAAATACTGCCAATCCCTCAAAGGGATTATTACAGGGGTGGGAGTTGATTTATACATGAATGTACAGAAGTAATGCGGAGAGCATATTATGCGCTCTGTAATAAATAGACATATACACGTATAAACGAAAAGACACACTCTAAATTTACACACAGCAAGAGATTAAAACAAGCATACTACATCCATATCACAATAACAATAACCAAAGTGACATGTGTCTGTGTCACACAGCTCTCTCCACGAGTTCAGAGAATAATTCTAGCGTAGGCTGAGTAACAGTAATTTCATCTAAGGCATTCCAGTCTCTTACAACTCGTGGAAAAAAAGAGAAGCGAAATACATTATTAGTAGGACGAAATTCTTCTAACGTGAATTTGTGTTTGTGTCGCGTTTCTCTGGCAGAGCTGTATGTAACAAATGACCTGGGGTTGATCTTAAAATTATTTTTTAACAACAAATATAGGAATTTCAATCTGTGCACTCTCGCTCGGTTAGACAAGGTAGTGAGACCAGCCTGCCGAAGAAGTTCTGTTGGGGAATCGCTACGCCTGTAGCGATTGAAAATAAAACGGACAGCTTTTCTTTGTACGCGCTCAAGCGCAGCGATGTTGTATTTAGTGTGTGGAAACCACGTAATACTGGCGTATTCCAATGTCGGTCGGATAAGACTGGTGTAGGCAAGAGAACGTGTTTCAAAGGTAGATCCGGCAAGCGATCGTTTGAGAAAGAACAATTTATTCATTGCTTTTTTAGAAATTTGCTGCACATGCGCATTCCAGCTTAGGTCACTGCTTATCGTTACACCCAGATATTTGTACTGTGAAACATTTCGTAGTGGGGTGCCGTTGATACTGTAAGGAAAGGTAAGTGTTGATTTTTTGTTAGTAATGTTCATGTAGACTGTCTTTTCTGCATTTAACACCATTTGCCAGTCTGAGCACCATTGAGACACTTTGTACAGAGAATTACTAAGTTTTGTTTGGTCATCTTCAGTTTTGATTGTGTGGTACAGTACACAGTCATCTGCAAATAATCTAATGTTTACGTCGACGTGCTTAGTAATATCGTTTATATATAGTAAGAATAGCATCGGGGCTAATACAGAACCCTGCGGTACACCAGATAGAACGGGAACAGTATCAGATACATGGGCATTGTACTGTACGTACTGATAACGGTCTGAAAGATAATCTTCAATCCAACGTGTGAGTGGTCCTTCGCCTAATAGACATCTTAGTTTATAGTTAAGCTTCAGGTGGGAAACCCGGTCGAAAGCCTTTGAAAAGTCCATAAATATTACATCTGTTTGTAGTTGGCTGTTAACATCTTTGGCAAAGTCATGAAGCGTTTCTACTAATTGAGTAACAGTCGACAGGCCACTGCGGAACCCATGCTGATTGGAGTGTAATATGTTGTGACTTTCGACAAACTCTGTTAAATATTTCAGGATGATATGTTCCAGTATTTTGCAAGATGTGCATGTCAGAGATATGGGCCTGTAGTTAGCAGGGGAAAACGTATCACCTGATTTATGCACGGGTATTATCTTTGCTAATTTCCAGTCAGCTGGAAGATGACCAACGCGAAGTGATTTTAAATATATTAGCTGAAGGAATTTGCTTACAGGCTCAGCGTACCGCTTTAAAAAGGCATTTGGAATGTCATCTGGACCAGTGCTTTTCTTTTCGTCGAGGTTTAGCAAGAGGGATAATACACCCGCCTGCGATATGAAGGGGGTATCTAATGGTGTATCTACGCCACTTGGTCTGAACTGGTCGCGTTGAAGTAGGCCATTATCAGCGGTGAAAACAGACTGAAAGTAGCTGTTGAAATGATCGGCTGTCTGTTTTCCTCCCGGGGTAGGCGTATAGGCTTTGTTAGTATGTTTCACACTTATGTATCGCCAGAACTTATGAGGCGCTGTTTTGATAAAACTGTGTAAAGAGTGACTGAGAAAGCGCTTTTTTGCCAAATTCACTTGTTTCTTAAGGGACCTAGCTAGTGCAGGGATTTCCGACGCAATACAACTGCGTGGGTGAACTTTCTGAGCTTTTCTGAGCCTTTTTAGTTTACGCTTCATATGAATTATGTCGCGCGTGATCCATGGATTGTGCTTTTTGATGCTTTTTGTAACTGTTGGAACAAAGTTGTCTATGCAGTGCCTGACAATATTACTGAATGTTGACCATATCATATTTACCGTTGAGTGTTCATTTGAGTAGAGGTCCAAAAAGTTGGAAAATTCGAGAGCAAGGTATGTCATGATGGCAGCGTCGTCCGCTCTTTTAAAAGCAGGTACCCGTTTTGTTGTAGCTTTCGTATGAATAGCGCTTGGATATTGCAAACAACACGAGACTATTTTATGATCAGATAGGCCTTCTAATGTTTCTACGTTAATAGGATATTTTAAAAAGTGATCACTTACAAAAAAAAGATCTAGAATAGAAGCGAAAGAGCCTTGATTACGTGTAGGAACTGTAACAACTTGTGTGAGGTTAAATGTGAACATGATATCAGCAAGCACGTTGCCAGTCTTCGTCGCCAGATTCAGCGAGTCCCATTTCACTTCAGGCAGGTTAAAATCACCTGCTACAATGATTTTTTTACCGCGAAGAGCGTGCGTATGCATATAATCGTACAGTGCTTCTAAAAATGAAACTTCAGCATCAGGTGGTCTGTAAACGACGCCAATGTAGGTTATTTCATCCTTGACGTAGAATTTACACCATACTGCTTCGATGTCAGATGCCATGGGCATAGCTGTGTAGGGAATACCGTGACGAATTAATAAGGCTACTCCTCCTCCTCTCGTTTTCCTGTCCTTGCGTAGAATCGCATACCCTGGCGGTACTACCTCGTGGTCTAGGATACCGGAATGCATCCACGTTTCAGTGAGCGCTACAATATCAGGTTGATAAGACAGTAGGACAGCTTCGAGTTCATGTGTTTTATTGATAATGCTTCGACAATTCACATTCAAAAGCCATAGCCATAGTCATAGTCTTCAGATAGGGAATACCCGCGCCCTGCATAGCCGGTGACTTCCCGCACGCTGGATGTGTAAATAAATGATGTCTCTCTCTCTCTCTCTCTCCCTCTCTCTGACACTTTCTGCTTATTAGCACCGCTTCATGCTGAATTTTCTGAAAATCGCCAACCCTCTACAAGAACTATTCAAAGAAGACGTCGTCTTCTTCTGGAGTCCAAAATGATCCGACGCTTTTCGTGACCTTCAACAACGCCTACAAACGCCGCTGATCCTTATGGCCAGTTCGACACCGAAGCAGACACAAACGTCCGCACTGATGTGAGTAACCTTGGCCTGGGAGCTAATATCAAGGTGGCGTGGAACGCGTCAATGCCTACGCTAGCCGCATGTTGTCCTCTGCGGAGAAAAACTCAGCGACTGAAAATGAATGTCTGGCGGCTGTACGGATTATTATTACGAAATTCAGGCCATACCTGTACGGACGCCTCTTCCCAGTCGTCAGTGACCACCATTCTCTCTGCTTGCTCGCTAACCTGAAAGATCATTCGGGCCTTCTTGCATGATGGAACTTTGATTACAGGAATACAACGATACTTTACAAGTCGGGCAAGAAACACACCTACACCGTCTGTTTTTCCCGCGCACCCGTCGAGATCGCTGCGGAAGGCAACGATGAGGATTTCAGCAGCCTTGCTATTCTAGCATCAATAAACGTGGATAACCAACAACGCGAAGACTTAGAACTGCAACCACTGATCGAATACTTTGAGAAACGTCGCCCACAATCGCCACGTCAGCTTACGCGTGACTTGTATCCTTCTGCAACGCCTCCTCTAGTTTATCAATGCCAGCCAGATGCGCCCGATCCAACCCTTTCCTCTAGCCCTTTCCTGCTCTCGCTTATCGCCTAGCCTTCGAGTGTGCTCTGCTGCCATGGGGGAGGGAGCCCTTTCATGCAGTGCCTCACGACGAATGTCATACGAAGTATTTTTCATTTGGTTCTGCACAGAACTCAAGGAAAAATTGGCGTTCAGATGGGCTCTGTAAAAGATATGGTGTTTTGAGATAGCGCGTCGCCGTTCGTGGGGCTAAGCCGGCAACCAATGAGAAAACGTCACTGCAGCGATTCTAGATGCGCTTCGCCGTGATGCGGTAGCAGCCTTGCTTCAAGCGACAAAAAAGGAGTATGAAGGAACAAATTTGACAGACTACGATAATAGGGAGTTTTAGAATACCGTGTGCAAGCGCTGCGGGCGTTGTGGGCGTAACGGGCGCCATACGAGCTTTAGAATAGCGTTTGCCCTGCTACGATCCGCAACGCACGATTGCAGCGTCACCGTAGCTTCGAAACCAGCGCTTGCGGGCCACATGTGGGCCGCCATCACCGCAAGCAATTTCGGATTTTTTTGCGTGCGGTCCACGAACGTGAACGCCGACTCGCGTTACGACGCATGCGCAGTAGCAGTGACCGCACCGCAAGGGCTCGCGGTGCGCTATTCTAAGACTCCCTATTGTAGTGGGAAACACGTCTATCACGTCTCCGGGGAAAAGTGTTCGAAAGCACGTGTGGCGCAAGCAGGGCGACCCCTCACGCAGCATCGCATCACGACCATTTTCTGAACAAAGGCGGGCCAACCGCGCCCGTTATTATGCGGTCGTTTGCGCTGGAATATATAGTCATTGCTGCTGCTCTCCGCGATGGCATTTCGCGTGCTTGCCACGACGAGCCATCATCAGGACATCGTGGCTTCGATCGTACTCTGGCGAGGATCACGATCATACTATACTGACGGAACCTTACACAAACCGTCAGGCAGTACGTGAAGACTTGCACAGCTTGCCAACGCCGCAAACATCCACTAATGAAACTAGCCGGTCTGCTTCAGCCTGTACGACCCCCTCATGCACCTTTTGAAAAGGTCGGGGTGGATTTGCTCGGTCCATTTCCAAAGTATACTACTGGTAACCACTGGATTGTTGTTGCCACTCACTACTTGACCAGATACTGTGAAGAACAAGCCACCCAGCGAGCAACTTCTTCCGATGTGGCTAACTTTTTTATCAAGAACATCGTTCTCCGCCATGGTGCCCTTAATGTCGTCATCATAGATAGTGATACTGCATTTACAGCTGAGATGCTCCGAGACATCCTGTGGCTGAGCGGTACGACACACCAAACAGCAACTGCGTACCACCCGCAGTTGCTGTTAACCAAGCATCTGAACAAAACGATTGCAGATATGCTTTCGATGTATGTCGCCAAGGATCATAAAAATGGGGATGAAATCTTCCCGTATATCGCATTTGCCAACAACACGGCTTTGCTCCTTTTCATCTGGTTTACGGCCGCGATGTCACCACAACGCTTCACACCATGCTGCTTTCAACTCTACCAGACTTTACTAAACTAGATGTACATTTATTATTTAACCATGCCGAAGACGCCCGGCATCTTGCGTGCTTTCGCACTTTATTGCGAAAAATGAAGATGCTCGCTGGTACAAAACCCATAGCAGAAGCTGTAACAAACCCGCCGGGTGACTTAGCCTGGTTCTGGACACTCATACGTCAACGTGGGCGCTCCGAGAAATTAAATTGGAACTTCGGACCCTACCGAGTTCTTCATTGCCTCATGGAAGTCAACTCCGAAGTTGTCCCAGGAGACACACCACACTGTTTCCGTAGACCACGCTCCTGGGATGTGGTTCATGTCTCCAGGGTTAAGCCGTACCATTCGCGCTGACTTCAAGTCACGAACCTTGCGATGTATAGCTTGCCTTCAGGAATATAGTACATTTCTTCTCGTTTTTTTTATCTCGCACTTGTGCTTTCTCTAAAACACGCGCATTTTTGGCTACCTTTTACTGTTTTTCGGAAGCTCGAAATTCATACGATGCTTCTTTTTCATTTTCTTTAGGACTAGGGTATTGCCACGCTGGGTTGGTGGCAGAAAAAGAAGGCGTAGAAGTGAGTTGCTGCTGTGGCCGAGTAAAAAGTCGTTCCCTTTGAGTTCCCGTTCATCATTTCCTCTCGCGACAATACACAGGATGGTCCACGCTCAAATTGACTGCATTTATTTAAAATTCATTTTAGTAAGAACTAAACGTACGCTGACTGATGAATAAGCGTTGAATGTATTCTTGGGATCAGTAAACAGAAACAAATATCACCGGAGTCTTTTAACAGAACGTACGCCATGTTCGATTCCACGCCTGATCCTTCGAACTCACGATCTCACTGATACAGGCCGTCATTTGTCAAGAATTATCGAACGTTGGCCTTCATGCCGCTTAACCTGTACATTTTGCCTAGCCTTTTTATCTTCTGCCCTCCATTCCTCGCTTTGGTTATAACTATTATCTAAACTGCAATTAAGCTGAGTGGTGTTTCACCCGTATATTTTGCTTAGCCTTCTTATTTTCGGCCCTCTGCTTCTCGCTTTGGTTATAACTATTATCTAAACTGCAATTCATGTGAGTGATGTTTCACCCGTATAAATTGCTTAGCTTTTTGATCTTCGGCCCTCCGCTCCTCGCTTTGGTCACAACTATCGTCTAAACCGTAATTCACTTGAATGGTGTTTCACCTGTATATTTTGCTTAGCCTTTTTATCTTCGGCCCTCCACCCCTCGCTTTGACTATAACTATTGTCTAAACTGCAATTCAGCTGAGTGGTGTTTCACCCGTATATTTTGCTTAGCCTTTTATTTTCGGCCCTCCGCTCTTCGCTTGGGTAGAACTATCATCTAAACTGCAATTCAGCTGAGTGGTGTTTCACCCGTATATTTTGCTTAGCCTTTTTATCTTCGGCCCTCCACTCCTCGCTTTGATTATAACTATTATCTAAACTGCAATTCAACTGAGTGGTGTTTCACACGTATGCTTAGCCTTTTTATCTTCGGCCCTCCGTTCCTCGCTTTGGTTAAAACTATTATCTAAACTGCAATTCAGCTGAGTGGTGTTTCACCCGTATATTTTGCTTAGCCTTTTATCTTCGGCCCTCCGCTCCTCGCTTGGGTACAACTATCATCTAAACTGCAATTCAGCTGAGTGGTGTTTCACCCGTATATTTTGCTTAGCCTTTTTATCTTCGGCCCTCCGCTCCTCACTTTGGTTATAACTATTATCTAAACTGCAATTCAACTGAGTGGTGTTTCACACGTATGCTTAGCCTTTTTATTTTCGGCCCTCCGTTCCTCGCTTTGGTTAAAACTATTCTCTAAACTGCAATTCAGCTGCGTGGTGTTTCACTCGTACATTTTGCTTAGCCATTTATCTTCGGCCCTTCGCTCCTAGCTTTTGTTATAACTATTATCTAAAGTGCAATTCAGCTGAGTGGTGTCTCACCCGTATATTTTGCTTAGCCTTTTAATCTTTGGCCCTCCGTTCCTTGCTTTGGTTACAACTATTCTCGAAACTGCAATTCAGCCGAATAGCGTACACTTGACAACAAGTCCATTTTTAACGCGTCGGTCATATCGCTCGCCACTGCCACAACCCCGAGGCTCCACCGGCACACTATGGGCCTCTCCCAACCCCCAGTCTTCTTCTGTCCACCGGTAATCATCGGCATATGGTTCTTTTCCTATGTCGACCACATTCTCTATTTTGCTGTACCTGTGGCCAACCCTCGCTACGACCACTCACCATTCTCTGCTCGCCGTCAATCACGTTCTTGAATGCTATCATGACATTGTCAAATTCGTCAGCACGACCTTAAACCAAACGACTGTCATGACTCATCGCATTAATTCTGGTGATGTGATTCCCATTCATGGACGTCTCTTCCATGTTTCCCCGTCTTAGCGTACAGTCTTATAACAGGAAGTGGAGAAGTATAAGCTTGCGAAAGATAAATCAAGCTTTCGTGCAGAGCCTGGGCTTCCCTGTTGATGATTAGTGGAGTTTATTGGCGCAAGGGCCAGATGTGGCCAAAGAGCGCCAGAACGATGATAATGAATTGTACGATGTGCGGGCTTCCCTGTTGACCTGCACAAAAAGAAGATAGATACGGGGGCTTTAACGTCCCAAAACCACCACATGATTATTATGAGAGACGCCATAGGGGAGGGCTTCAAAAATTTTGACCCCCTGAGGTTCTTTAACGTGCACCCAAGTTTGAGCACATGGGCCTACAACATTTCCGCCTCTATCGGAAATGCAGCTGCCACAGCCGGGATTTTATCCCGCGACCTGCAGGTCAGCAGCCAAGTACCTTAGCCACTAGACCACCATGGCGGGGCGTCAAAAATCAATGTTCTATCCTTACAGAAAAGAAAGATATAACATTGCTCTTTCGCATAGATTGTCGCCATTTCAACAAAATCAGGAAAAAAAGATGTCTACCCTTTACCACGCATCCACGACGTCAGAGGCTGCCTTTATGGTACTACCTATTTTTTCACTATCCGCCTTCGATCCAGCTACTTGAAGATTGCTGTCGATGAGATGGATAGCGAGAAGACAGCATTCGTCTCTCCTGACGGTCTCTATCAATTCAAGGTGGTACCCTTGGGTCTCTGTAATGCACCAGTCACATTCGAAAGAATGATGGATTCATTGCTCCACAGGTTCAAATGGACCATCTGTTTGCGTTATCTAGATGAAGTTATTGTTTTTTCGCCCACACTTGACTGAGATCTCAATATTTGTCGGCAATTTTTTTTTGTTTTTCGTAGAGCCGGACTTCAATCGAACTCTTCCAAATGGCACGTCACTCGTCGTGCAATAACCGTACTCGGCCATCTTGTTGATGCCGCTGGAGTATGCCCGGATGCAGAGAAACTTCAGGCCGTAACGAACTTTCCTGTTCCCAAGTCCACAAAGGTTGTTCACAGTTTTCTTGGGATGTGCTTCTAGTTCTGATGCTTTGTTAAAATCTTTGCAACCAATGCACGCCTACTAAAAATCTTCTTGAGAAGGAAGCCCCGTTTTGCTGAGGCCCTTACCAAGCCTCATCTTTTTCCCAACTCTTGACCATGCTTACAACACCGCCAATTCTAGCCCGCTTGGATCCATCAGCTTCAACCTAAGTTTGCACTGACGGTAGTAGACATGGTATAGGAGACATGTTATTGCGACAACAACGCGGACATACTCTGTTATATCCTATGGAAGCAGGCTGATATCACTCTGTTATATCCTATGGAAGCAGACTGCTATCTGTCGCCGAGCGCAACTATTCAATAACGGAGCGTGAGTGCCTCGCTCTTGCGTGGACAGTCGCCACGTTTCGTCCTTACTTACACGGGCGCCCATTCCATGTCGTCACCGATCACTACGCTCTCGGCTGGCTCACCTCACTCAAGGATTCCACAAGACGCCTCGGCCATTGGGCCCCACGTCAGCAAGAGTTCACCTCCACCGTAATGTCAAAATTGGGAGATTGCATCAAGATTAATATTGTCAATTCCTCTACCCTGTGGAAGAAGCAGTCAATACTAACATCATTGTATACGTTCTATCTGTGTCGCAGCTAGTTAATCTTGGCAAGGAACATCGTGAGGATGCTTCTCTGCGAGCCATTATTGGCGAATTAGAACCAATGCCTCCCTACACGTCTTTACAAATGTTCCTACTCAAAGACGGGATTCTCTACCGCCGTAACCTTGATCCTTTTCGCTCTGACTTACTTCCCGTCATACCAGCACACCTGCGTTCGACTGTCCTCAAACAACTTCACAAGGCTCCTTCGGCGGGCCACTTGGGTGTTTCCTGCACGTACGACCGTGTACGTCGTCGTTTCTTTAGTCTTGTTCTTGTCCATTTTGCTTGATGATACGTCACCGCTTGTGAGCCTTGGCCAGTGCCGCAAAAGGCCATCTTCTCTACCAGCTGGGTACCTTTAGCCGATCGACGTTCCCACTGAAAATTTTTCAGAGTTGGTCTCTACATGAGTTGGTCTTCACACAACAACCACCGCATTGTGACTGCATGAAAGAGCAGGAAGATGACGACGGTTCTTGGTTGCTACTGGTCGGGTGCCATCTTGTTGACACAGCGTTTTGATTAACTAAATAGGCTATCCGTAACGTTATGCCAGCAATGACAATTCCTTAATTTTCCCCCACTGCTCATATGCTTCAGCACACAGAAATGCTCACGACGTCAAAGAAGAAGCTTCCTATGCAGAAACACTCATTTTATCGTACTAAGTTTGATATATATAAACACTCACACCAAGAAAATATGAAAGTAAATCGACAATTACGCAGCGCATTTCAGAGGCACTACCCGAGCCACTACCTGAGACACAAATGTGCGGAAGTAGCACAGATTCAAGCGGTTAGTATATTGCTCAGTGATAAACGGGTCTCGCCTTCAATATTTTTTCCGTGACTGAAAGAACAATTTGCGATCTTAAGCATAACAGTCTTGCCATGAAGCTATTTAGCAAGTTATTGATATCTCGGGTTAAGCGTTCCAATGCTACGATACGATTATGACAGAAGCCACGGTGAAGGGCTTCAGAAAATTTCAGGATGAGCTGTCCTTCAACGTGTACTAGCTGACATCAACAGTTTTGCCTCCACTGAAATGCGACTGCCATGGCCAGGATCGAACCTGGAACCTACAGATCAGCAGCCGAGAGCCGTGGCCACTGATACACCATGCCGGAAAATGAGTGAATTAACGAGCAGGATAAACAGGCCCAGTGAGGTGAGCAAGGGTGACTACCCAAATGATGAGGTTTTGTCATTTAAATAAGATTGCACACGTAGTGATCAGGTGCCTGTTCTATAGATGCGTGACGTCACACTTCTTATATATTATTCAATACACATAGTGTTAATGAATTCGACCAGTAGATTGTACTACCGTATCACTTCCAATATAACTATACTTGGACGCTGCGCTCTCGAAAATGGATCACTCGTTCATGTTATAATTGAATATTTTACAGGTGCCGACCTCAGGTCCGATGATGGAATTTACAGTGGCTTCTTTGTCCAGTTCACTGGGAAAGGAAGGTACGTCGTCACGGTTCACGTTTCGGGCGATGAGAGGACACGATTGGGCGATCCCTGGACGCACTACTACCCCACCAATGTGATTGCAGAGTCACCTGGTAAGCTGCGCTCTTGCTCGCATTGAAGTATTTCGAAGCGACCAAGAAAGTCATAGTTTCACCGCATGGGCGGAGGAGTGAATGTGATAGCCACAAATTCAAATACGGCACTAGCCTTCGTAAGGTGCGAGCTTCACGAAGTATAGTGTTTGCGTTTTAGTAAGGCTCGCGTAGGTAACTTAATAAAGTGTGGTTTCGAGATATTTCGTACTCCATGAAAATTTAGTCCTTGTGCACGTTTTTTTTCAAACAACAGGTGAAACATGAACGGATGCAAACATCCAAGTGAATTTATTATTGAAACCAGGATTTTCCATGTCTAAACTAAAGCATCAATGTCACAGGTGCACAGTACGACTGCGCACATCAGCTGATATCTTCCCCAGATGTAGTGTCACTTCAAAGAAGGCCAGTTCCTTTTCTGTAGCTAAAATGGCCATCACTCGCGCATTGAGGGTGGCAGCTCGAATGTACCTTATAACCGCACATGCAACGGTAGTCAATGATTTATTTGGTGCGTATACAAAAGATTTGTTAGTCCACTTTGTGTTTCCTACTGCACAAATCTCACCTAGCTTATTTGCAGCCCTAAAAACAACGTTAACGTCGTATCTAGTACCCACTTCTTTTAACCTGTGTGATTCGCAATCAATGTACGCAATACCTGCGACGACACATGTCCTTCACGTTGCCTTAAGGCAACCATACTCGTACTTAACATCATGGTTTTTTAGGAGCTTACTCGGCAGGCTTCTTATGCTCGCGCCTTGTCCGCCAACCACAGGTGTGTACACCAGCCTTGCCATTGTGCACTTCTCCAGTTGCCGCTCCAGTCACCTCTCCGGTGATACCAACAATGCGCACTATATGGCGTGCCGCTACTGAAGGCGTCACTTTTCGAAGGCCCGCGCGCTCGCCTTCTCGCGACTACGGCCACTTCGTTCTCGTTGCTTCGTAGGCATGGCAGCACGTAAAAAGTTCCTACAATGAGTTTCAGCATGGGTACATTTATGCTCCAAAGCCCCTTACCTGCCTGCCCTCAACCCCGTCGAGGAACGCCGGATAGCTCTACGTTTAGCATTTATGAGGGTAAGGCATTTGCCTCACGGGAGCAGCCAGTATGGCATAAAGGTGCTTAACGTGCCGATAGACGTGGCCGACACTGCGCACTGTCACCGCGGAACATGCATGACAACGCTGCCTTCAACGTACACATGTGTCAGCTCGTTAACAAGTCTTCGTACAGAAATGGTCTCACCAACACACGGCCCATCCACATCCGAGCAAGCTTTTCTAACATCCCTCACTTTGTGGCTATGGTGGAAATCTTTTTTGAAACGCTCCACAACAGTGGCCACTGCAACCTGAGGAAAAACGTTTATGTAAAAGGCGCGTAACCGGTAGTTAAAGCTGGTACTTACTTTTTTCCTTTTTGCTCCCGCGACTTGGTGAGGGAAAACTTGTACGTGTATTTACACCCTGCCTTTTAGAATAAATACTCACTAAAAAGCTCAGCTCTCTGTTACACAATCCCTTATTTTGCGCCTTTTTGTCTTGGACTTCTGGAACGTGCCCCAAATCTGAATGCCAGGTTGTCTTTGCATTAGACGCGTTCAAATGCATCCATCACGTGGCCTGAATTGATAGAATTCGTAACACGGACTTCAAACTAATTGCAACCATTACGCATTACCAGATAAATCGGACCCAGACGACTTTAGGACCGCGTGGCCGCTAGACTGCTCCAAGCCTGTGGACTTGCCCAACGAAGTGAGAAACCAGACAAGCAAGCCCACCGGTGCCTTTCAGAGGGTGGTGTACGTAGGCTCCTTCCAGGTGACTGAAGACATCGTGCTGAGTCAGGTGCCCCCAGGTCGCCTCAGGAATTTTAGAGTTGTTGAAGTGCGCCAGGGAGCGAACGAAACGTTGGAGGTGCAGCTCGCGTGGACGTGGACCGGAGCTCACTTGACATTTGGAAACGGTAGGTGCCTGCACATGCTCATAATATGCTGCTGACTATGAACCTCTTGAATTTAGTTGAAAGGTGACCTGCAACACCGCTCTGAGTTAAGATAGTCTCACTATTGCCGCATATGGCGCTTCGCGAATCACATGCTGCAAAACGTTTTAACATTCGTCACGTACCAGCAGAGGTAGCCGCTCGTAACAGTGAGCGCAGCGATAGCTACGCAGAAAGGAGGTTGACAAAGGGTTAAGAAAAATGCGTGCATTTCTGAACGAGGGTCATTACCTTGGACATCTGTGGTTTTTTCGATCACATGGCTTACTTTCAGTGTGGTGGCGTGCACGTGCGCTTGTATGTGGTGACACCCCTTGGCGGCCACACGAACTACGTAGCTGACGGTGCACAATTCAGCCAACGGCCGCGGACTTCTAATAATACGTGACGTCATTTGGAGACAGAATAGGAAGCGACATTTAGCTAGCTTTGAGAATTACCTAGATTGGCCCCGCCACGGTGGTCTATTTTATTTTTTCATTTATAAAATACTGCAGGCCCATTCAGGGCCAGAACACGAGCGGATACAAACATTGGTAATGAAAATTTGACAGATCCAACGTATCTGGGAATCGACGTTATGCGAAGCATGCGCAGGGAAGGTGACCATGTTGCGTTTTTTTTAATTTTAAACGAAACGTCATGAACTGACGCTAATTATATGTACAAATGTTGCACGTACACACATATGTTCAAGAGTTGCTGTTGTTCATGTAACCAGTTGTTTGCACTTGCACAATGATAACTGGAACATGCGTATCAGCACACCAAAAGCTGATATGAAGCGCTGATGCTCGCGAAGATGCTGGCCCGAGACGCTGCTACGTAAATAAGCGTCGGCGCATGGCACCTAACCACAATTGACGTTAACAAGACGTCATGGCTGTATCAAAGAGGTGCATATGTAATATTTATAAAATTGGGTAGGCAGCACTGCAACCACTATTGACGTTTCATGAAAATTAGCGTCTATTTATACAGTATACTTCGGAGACGTGGCGTAGCTCTGTGGTAGAATGTTTGACGCCACGCAGAATTCTTGGGTTCGATTCCGGCTGTAACACTGAAATTTGTTACTTGCAATTGTCGGGGCGTCAACGCTGCCCATGTCCGATTTTTCTTAACACTGACATTTATTATATGCCTTCGTTAGGTCGACGCTACCAATAACGGGTATTGCTTAACGATCACGCGTTTAAATTGCCTATGAATGTTCTCGTCGTTCCTGGGTAGATATTAAGTATCAATCACTTGTGGCATATACCCGCACACCTGCGGCACATATCCACCCGTGGGTATGTACCACTGTCTGGCGGGAAGCGTTTGACGACGTACGCGACGGGAAGGTGACATTATTCATGTTATGGCCAGCACGTGATAGTCGTCAAGCCATCTTACTCTAACATGCTAATATTGGTTCACGCCAAGTTGAGTGGGTAATCACGAGAGCACACAAACGTAACCGGCTAGATAGGTAGACAGATAGTAATGCTCAAAATCACCGAAGTTCGCTAAGAAATGCTTAACACTTAATAATAATGACATTCAATGATACAAGTGGCTAAGATACTCGGCTGCTGACCCGCAGGTCGCGTTATGTAATCCCGGTTGCGGTGGCTGCAGTTTCGATGGAGGCGAAAATGCAGTAGGTCCGTGTGCTCAGATTCTACTCCCCGTTAGATAACCCCAGGTGGTCAGAATTTCCGGAGCTCTCTACTACGGCGTCTCTCATAATCATATGGTGGTTTTGGGACGTTACCACATATCAATATATCAATTATTTAAATTACAGGCCACGTGCACGCTATATTATTTGGCTCGTGTGTTCTTGAGAGACTCCACTACTGATCAACAACGTTTGCTGACAACGATAAAAAAAAGAGTTAAATGGCCCCTTCATGGTTCCGCTGAACTTTTCACCGTCTTATTTCAGCTTCAGCCGTGGATATTCGAGCCAGCAAGGACGAAGCCAAGATAGACAAGGAGTTCGAGAAGCAAGAACGAATGACGGTAGCAGACATTGTCGAAGGTAACCTCTACCCTCTCCCTGCTGGCAGCCATCACGAAGTCACCTTGGTGTTCTCAAGCAAGTGGGCCACGCGTCAACCCAGTGGGAGCTTAAGCTGGACGATATTCCTGGCGGCTCGCATCGCCAACAGCTACGGGCTCAAGTCCGACAAATCTCAGGTCAGATGGGTGATTGACTGGACTCCTCCTGCTACGACCACAAGCACAGTGGCCACTGCTACCACGGTGGCTACAACGACGGAGGTAACAACAGTAACGCAGCCAACCGCAACGGAAGGAACCACCGGTGGCCTGTGGCAACTATGGGTGTGGTTCCTGATAGGTGGTATCGCAGTGGTGATTATGATTGCCGCTGTGCTGGCCATGTTATTCAGATTGAGGGCGGGAAACGACAGCCTGTTTACCCGACGGCGGGATCATCAACATTCATCTGACCGTGTCACTTATTCACAGATGGCTTAGCTTCACACAGTTTTCGCGGCATGAAAACGAAAGTAGAATGTGCGTGCCTCTCACTCACTCTTCTTCTTCCAGTGAGTGAAACCACAGTTAATTAATGTAGCCGCCATCAAGCGCAATTGTAGTTGATCTTGTTGTTTATTTATATTAATAGTATTTGCCTTAATGCCCGCTTTGCGTGTCGGTATTATATTAGTAGCCCCGCAGTGAAAAATACTTCAAATAGTGAAAATGATAATTACTATTGTGACAGTTTAGTGTAGGTGTGAATGTATTGAAAATAAACCATGAAAAATGAAGAAATATGCCTTGTAAGCTTTCGCTCGCCTAGCAGGAATAAAATGAGATGAAAGGTGATTCTGTGGTCGTCCTTTCGCGCATACTATTCTTTAATTCAGCAGTGAAATTCACAGCTGAAAAACGCTGAAGGGTGTTATAACGAAGCTTAATCGTCATATTTTTGTGATTTATTCTGAGAAGCTTGCTAGGATCGGCTAAAGAGAGAACACGCAGGCCAGGCCCGTAGAACGGAATGTTTTCAGGCTGGAGTGGAGGGGGTACATGTTGCAGTCTTTGAAAAACACCAGCTTTTAAAGACGATAGTTTTTCTTGGGGACCTTCGACACAAACATTTTGGTCTGTGTGTCTGTACATTTGTCTGTTTGTACATCTTTAATGATATCTTAAAAGGAACCAGAGTGACCAGACGATATCCTAAACAGCCGACACCATCCGCAGCGCCCACCAATGTTGCTCAAGATTCGGCGTTCATAATTGTGCGATTGTCAATTAAAAAGCAATGATTGCACATTTCTGAGGCAAAATAACAACATGTGTATATTCTGTATGTGCGCCTTTTACTTGAAAAGGCATACAAAAGTAACTATAAGGACCAAAGCGTGTATCACGCTGCGCTGACCATGCTACGCTTCCACTAAAATGCGTAAGACGATGCGGTGGTGGCACCTACCCGTCACCTTGTGTTCTACACCTTATCACCTCTGAGACGTGTGCGCATGCCCGTGTCAGAGCCACGTGCCAGATAGCGCTCATGTCCCACGTGTGGCGTGACTTGCACTCGTTCGCCTCCGCTGCACGCTCAAAGCACTCTAACGCAGAGCCTTCAGAATACCATTAATCAATTTTCTTTCGCAGAACATCAAATAAACGTTTTGTTCACTCTCTCCAGACGCAAGACTATTGTCTTTCGATGACATTTGCTGATTAACATGCAAATATGGGGCCAATTTCTATTTGCACGACAATAATAACTCTCGGGTAACGTGCAAAGCTAGACAGGAAATTCGCCTACGATTGTTCGCCTAGTAGCCCGTCACCACAGGGCGAAAGAGACCGGGGGCTATAAATATGAGCTTCTCAAGCTGTTTGTAGCAGCTTTTATCTTGGCCCCTGCAACTGTGTAACTATGTTTACTAATGAAATAAAGAAGACAAAGAAGTTGTGTGAAGCGGAGTCTACAGTAGTTGCGGTCATCGCTGTTGGAGCCAGGCGCAAACCAAGTCGGCGTTCCTCTCCGCAGATGAATCTGCTCCTCCTCGCTACGCTTCGTACATGAAAAAGGCATTTTCGTATAAGGCTGTAAGAGCTGCACACACCGGAAGTGTGTCTGTTACGATGATTGCACTGATTTCGTTCGTAGAAAGTTTTCGAAGCGCCAAAATAAGATAGCTTTAAGCTCAGCTTCAAGAACAGAAGTGAAATCTGGCAGCCTCATTGAAAAGGACTAGCAGAGGGAGTCGGAGGCAATTCGTACGCCAGCTGTTTTGTTGTTCACAAAAGAATATGTGGCTATTACGTTATTTGCTTCTGCATGTAGCAGCTAATCTTTTAATATATTATTCGAAAACCTGAGAGCTTAGAACTTTCATTTTGGGGAAAAAATTTCATCATAGTCTATCTTCACTCTTGAAAAAATGGTCGCCATATTCACTAATTAAGTACGAAAATTTTACTTGTCACATAAACCACTAACCTCCTAGTAAAAGAAGGTAGTAAAATGCAGGTTAGTGAAAATTACTACCTAGTTAGTAAGTGAACAGTGCTGACTCGAGTGCTTAGTTCATTACTAAACTGTTAGTAACCCCCGCAAATAGAGGTTTACGCCTATTTGTTAAATGTTTGTGTGCGTGCCCATATCAAAATGACTCTGCTACAAAAGTATAGAAAGAAAAACAAATTGGCATGGTCCTCCTAAATAATGGCTTTTAACTACGTCATGTAACTATACTGTGGTCAGTGCGTATCACAGCAACATACTTATGAGAATTGACCAGATGATCCCATGATCACATCAAATTCACATACATATGTGAACCTCATTTGCTCCTATGAACTCGTATAAACATATGATATGGTCATATGAGTTCTCATATGTGATTATATGTTCATATGAGAGACTCTTATGAACGGATTACGAGAACACGCATGCAGACGATCGCACAAGTAAGTCTTCAAGACTTGGACATAGGAGATTTCTACTGTAGCAGCAGCTTGAAGGCTATACATACCCCTGTTTTGAGATCGCACACCGCGTACTAGTTATCAGCCACAAAATTTATAAAATATTTCCTGTTTTCTACGCATCATCATGCCCCCTTCTAGTTGCGTATGTGTGTGCCATTACGTTGCACGAAACTATTCCAAGGTAGTCAATAAAATTGGAGCTTGCCTAAATTTTGCTTGCGATGTCACCATTACGGCGAAATGTACGGTGGAATTTACGAAATATCTGGGCACGTAGGTGGCTTAGTAGTTGCTTAGTTAAAAACAATAACAAAGGTTCCCGGGTTAGTAACGGCTAAAGTTACTAGCTGTATTGCTGGTGGCTAGCAAAATTATGCCGCGAAGGTAGTAAAACGCTCCCAAAACTAGTAAACGAACGTGTTTACTAATTGATTACTAACCTGTTTTCCAAGAGTGTGTGGTTTGAGCTATTAGTTTTATTTACCGTTAGTGTTATGCCACCCAGTTTCTTTTTAACAAAAAAGTAATCCGAGGTGTTTGAAATTGCGGCCAATGAGCCAAAAAAAAGGAGAAGAGGTCACAGATAAATGCGCACTCAGATCTTATAGCCGGCAGGCTGTAAAATTTTGGAAAGGTTTAAACCACTAGGATGCGAAATCGACAAAAATGTGTTGGCAAGCGCGCTTCCTGATACATTTAGTAGACATGAACCTGGAGAGTCCCAGGCATATTCGCGGTGCATGCTTGTCATTCCAACATGACTATATGTTTTGTTTTATAACCAGTGCCACCCGAAAATACTACGCACCGTAATTCTAATACTGTGTACATGCACATTTTATGCATCATTACCATTATGTCTCTGCGTAATCCGTACTTTGGGTTGCACAGCCTGCTCAAGAAGCCTGATGTTCGTTGTACCTTTGCTGCTATATGCTCGAAGTCAAGTTTTTCATTATAAATCATGTCTAGGTATTTGATTAAATCCACTTGTGCAATCGGTTCCTGCTTATATAATTTGGTAATTGAAATTGAATTGGATATAGGGGAAACACCAAGAGCACACTTTAACTGATGTTTAGTGACAATGAAATCGACTGCAACCAAACTTCTACGGTAATATTATATATTTGGCATTTATGACGCAATGAGTGAATGTATTTGTCTGTAGCGAAGAACGCGATATTGTTTGCGTAATTGTACCCACTGACATACTGTTCAATCGCAATAGAGCTCATCAGTGAAGAATACTGGAGATAGGACGGCCCCTTAGAGAACTCCACGTTTCTGTTAGACTTCAATTAAATATTAACCATCCTTAACGCAATGAAATTCCCTTAATTGAGTTTAAGAATACTGCTCTCCACTCAATAAGATGTGAAAAATTTAAGCTGTGCAGTGTGTCCAGTAAAATGGAATGCTCGACGTTGTCATCAGCTTTAGCAATGTCGAGGGTTACTGACAAAGTGTAATATTTCCTTTTCCTAGCAAGCTGTATTCGACTTTCAAAATGGTCACAGGCACACCAATTAAGCTGTATTATTGAAATATTAAAACCAATTTGGTTTGGTTTTACCATGAACCCATTGGCCATTCAGATATTTATTGGATGATTTAGGACCCTCTCTGTGAGTTTGACCATGTGATGTTAGGAGATTGGTCGAATATTTTATATGGTAAAACCTAATACGTGCTTCTTGGTAATGGAGTTATGTTCGCTATTTTCCAGTCATACGATGTCCAGGCGTTGCTTAAGAAGTAGTTTATATTATTGAGGACATCACGGGACGTTAGCGTGAATAAAATGTAATTTAGGAACTAGTGATTCAATGAGGACCAGAAGATGACGAAGGTAAATGTCCAATCACTTTTGATGCTTCAGACAGTGTTACTTTTTCGAAGTCAGTTGTTATGGTATAATTTTGCCTTTGAATGACACAAGGGAAGAAAATCTAATTTCTAGACATATACCGATTCACACTAAAGAATATGGTATTTTTTTCTGGTGATACTTTTCATGATCACTATTTACGGCAGACGGAAGGGTTTTGCAAGCTCTCATGTATTGAAATAAAACTTTCTTATTTTTAGATTTCAAAAGAAAATTAAAGTGTTTTTTGCCATAGTCTTCTTTACCTTGGCTCACCATGCGTGAGCCCACAATCATCCCACAATCTTCCCACAATTCTGTACCAGGACTTGTCAACCATGCCACCACAAGACAAGAACATGCTGAGGTTTCAGAATGCAAAGATCTCCTCCTTTCGTACAACGAGATATCGAAACATTTCTATCTAGGACGCAGAGTCTTCCACTTCAACACAATAAACTAAACAGAGCTCAGGCCATTACACTCAGGCGATTAGAAATAAGAACTTACCTAAGCCCGCTGTTAAATAGCAGGATTTATCCAGAGTTTTGTGTTCCTACAACATGCGATAAATGCCACACCATATATTTTGCTCATATGCTCGGGCGTTGCTCCGAGTTACGCAGCGATAAGGAAAATACTGAAGAACGATGGGACGCATCTTCACGCAGTACTACATTAAAAGGACAATTATGGGCAGTTCAACAGGCCCGGGACACGGCGGAAAGTCTAGGTCCGTCCGTCCGTCCGTCCGTCCGTCCGTCCGTCCGTCCATCCATCCATCCATCCATCCATCCATCCATCCATCCATCCATCCATCCATCCATCCATCCATCCATCCATCCACACATCCATCCATCCATCCATCCATCCATCCATCCATCCATCCATCCATCCATCCATCCATCCATCCATCCATCCATCCATCCATCCATTCATCAATCCATCCATTCATCCATCCATCCATCCATCCATCCATCCATCCATCCATCCATCCATCCATCCATCCATCCATCCATCAACCCGTCCGTCCGTCCGTCCGTCCGTCCATAGACCGGCCCCACAATCGTTGGCCACATGAATCAGTTCAAGAATTTTATGGTGAGAATCAAAATTACCAAGTAGAATTTTTTTTACATCTTTCGTTAGCAGTCATATCTAACGATCGCGTGTCTTGTAAAACCACATGAAAGTAGACCTGGTTAGCGAAAAAGGCAGGCATCCTGGCAAGGTAATATCTAAGACGAACATTTCGCATACAGGAGACATACATTTATATCAAATTTTGACTTCTATACTAATTTTATCGTTGAAAGAAAAACGTTATACCTCCACCCTTGGATGGGTGGTCTAGTCAAAAAATTAGAAATTGGGTAAGTGAAACAAATGATGTGTGGAAAGCAAAGTTTTTTGCAATGCAATATTATTCGGAGCGAGTTTAGAAGACGAATACGATATATCTGTTAGAGCTGAGTTAATTGATCGGCAGTTCCATTGTAGAAATTTCAAATACCCTACGAGATTTCTTAAAACTCGAGTCAGCAACAGCCTCATCTAAAATACTTTGTTTTATAAAATTGATTTTCAAAGGTTGTACTTCTGGTATTTTGTTGCTTTTCTAATCTTTTTGCGAACCATATTTTTTTTTTTTTGATAGAGGTTCTAGAACACTTTAGACACTTGAGGTCCACGTCTATGTCTTCCGTTTTCGAGTAACGTCCTGTATGCCCTCACATTCATTCTCAATGCCTTCTCAAGAGAGCCTTCCAGATTGTGCATTCGGAGAAGCTGTCTCAGATGATGAGCTATCTCAGATCGGGTGTGCATACTCAGAATTTTGTGAAGCTGTGTCTAAATATCTCTGCGCACCCTATACTTGTGCCATCTGGTTATTCATAATATCATATTAATATCCAACAGATTGATAGCAAAACTTTGAAGCCTTATCCACAGCCTCTTCGATCACGTCCGCAAAGAACAGTGAAAATTATGCTACTATTGCTATGTTAAGGCGGACTGCAGCACCAGCGCACTGAATTCTGGCCTGAATTTCAACGATGGTATTCTTTCGGAAACATCGTCTTCTATCTACCATTTCAAGAATTTGTACTTAACGTGCCTTGGACGAGAAATTTAGGTTATCAGCACAGGGCGCTTCATGACAAAGACAACACTTCTTTTTATTACTATTACAGACACTTGAGTTGTGCGTCTCACCACAAACTCGGCATTTGGGCGCCGATCTGCATCCTTTCCCTGTTTAACCATAGAGCCAGCATATTAGACATAGTAGAGGACGAGGGGATAGGGGTTCAACTGTGTATATTATACCCATGTTACACAGGCAAAGCAAGTGTGGTTACGACCAACCACGGGTAACTGAATTGAAACGCGGTTAGTGCAAACCACGGTTCGCCGATGTTACAGAGCGCGAAAGCATCCCTGGTTAAAGTGGCTAACGCCGTCTGACGTAGAGCAAACTAATTGACGCACTAATCAACAAAGCCACTTTCTTGCGTATATATGCTCCGAATACATTCAGCAGCAACCAGAAAAAAATGTCATATATGCCCCAAAATATATATACATATATATTAATGTACTTACCAGTACTTGTTCAGATTGTCCATCTTCATCCGTACTAGCTTTGGCGTCAATCGCTCGCGTTAGGCGGAAGTCCGGCGTTCAACTGGACTGTAATTGCCGCGTGCAGCTTTGCGTTGCGTAGCGTGCTCTCCGCATATCACGCAAATGATTTCCTCACAACCTTACCTGGCTTTCCGTCGTTCGTGCCGTCCAGCCCGTCCGTTTTTCACGCACGCTCGCCGGCATGCACTCATCGGTGGTGGGTGCCGCCATTTTCTCAGTTATCTGCCTAACCGAGGTTGCCTAGCTCGGTTTATTAAAACTGCATTTAGCGGCATAACCACAATTTAGGCTGCCTGTTTAACAAGGATATTAGAGGCCACGCCTTGATTTCAGTTGGGCGAATCGACCAGGCAAATGTGACAATCGCGGTCTCAATTGGGACCTTTTTTTTTAATCTACAACTCGTACACACCTCTAAACCGCTATCGCACCTGCCTCGAAAAACATATCTGGTACCTTAGTTCGAGTTATGTGGACATCGATGCCCAGAACGACGCCTTTGAGGCAAGCTAGGTGAGGTGGAATAAATGCGTTTACCGGGTTGGTAGCAAACCCCGAGTGTTTTAGCAAGTCCCGAACAAAAACCTGGTCAGAAGAAAAGCAGAGGATGCCTCCTTTGTGGAACTGTCGGATCTCTGTGATACAGTGACAGTGGGCTGTAACGGCTCACATATTCGTCTGAATCACTTTCTGATTGTTCATACGTATGATACCTTTGTTGCTTGGGAGTAAGGCCCCATGCGCTTGTGAGATCCCATGGCGCAGAAACAAGCCGGCTCGTCACCGCTGCGGAAAACGAGAACCAGACGAGAGGAAAGTCCACCGTTCAGGAGAGAAAAACGACACCTTTCTGGCTTTACTATCCGAAAATGCGCTCACTAATCAAATATGACAATAGCGAAACGCCTATCAAGACGAAAATTCAACCGCAACTACTCAAAACCCTCAGAGTAGGCAAGCGCAGTAGGTGACCTCCAGGGAAGCACGTTCCTGGCTAACTCTTCCCGGAAATTTCGTTTGTTTGTTGCTTTATTTATTTGTTAGTTTTTGTGTTGCCTGTCAACGCAGGCACGTATGCATACTGGACATTGACCAAGGAACCTTGTAGAACCTTGCAGTTGACTATGTGTGATAACCCAATGATTGTCATCCAATTACTAAATTGTACGAAAAAAAAGATACTGTATATTTCGAAAATAAATAAAAATATAAACATGAATTAAGGAAACTAAATGAGTGATGATAGCATGTCGAAACACAGAAATTTTTAGCTGACCAGGCAGTTGCGTTTCGCTCACCCGAGCAACATCGAATATATGTCCTACAGTTGTTCACATTAACAATAATATCACTAGCATATCTCAAGTATATATTGCCACGCACGTTTGTTTTTTGGCCACAAAGCCTATCTAGAATGCTCAGGGCAAACTGCGTCTCATTGTTCTAGAAGGGTCAGGATTATAAAAGACCGTTCTGTTAGGATTAAACCCACTTAGCGGATATTGCCGATTACTCTGGAACCTACGTTGCCGCTACCGATAACGCTAGAATGTTTGGTGCCACAAGTATAAATGCCGACGCGCTTGACCACTTGCCAGTTGATCGCCAGTCAACGCTCTGCTTGCCGCTATCAGTGCAAGTGTGTTGCCATATCCTCACATTCAGTTTCTTGGCCACAAGTTCAGCCGAATAAAGAGTTTTATCTGAACATCGAGTGTGCTCCCTTTGTCTACGTCACAATCCCGTCATATCTGGTGAAGATGCTGCTTCTTTGATGTACCGCACACACCATCAAGCCGCGAACCCAGTCCCGCACACCCATCAAGCCGCGAACCCAGTCCAAGTGGCAAAGAAGACACCAAAGCCAACCCCGAAGAGCGAACAAGCCGTAGGCACAAGGGACTGCAACGCGACTACGGGTCCCTTCGGGAAAGAGTCCCTTCGGGAAACAACCAGGCAGCCCCAGATTCCGACAACAGCAGCAGCAGCGATGACCACCCCGTGCAGCATGCCCCAATCTTTCTCCGGCAGCCCAAGCAGCATCGAACGAGTCGTGAATCGTCAGTCGAGGACCCGGGAAGCTGAATCGGGACATACGACTGAGTCACCTTCTTGGACAGGTGGGACACCGAAGAGAAACTACGCCGCGTCTACTTCTGGTTTGAAGACGCCGCGAAGACCTGGTTCGAGAGCCGGGAGTTCACGCTGCGAAGCTGGGGTTTCTTTCGGAAGACGTTCCTCAGCACGTTCATGAGCGTCGTCCGCAAGGAACGTGCTGCAACTATCTTGGAAACGTGTGTGCAACTCTCCAACGAGACCATGACAATCTTCATTGAAGAGATGACCCGGCTGTTCCGTCACGCTGACCCCGCCATGGCCGAGGAGAAGAAGCTCCCATTCTTGATGCGAGGTGTCAAAGTTGTCAAAGAGTTGTTTGTGGGGCTTGTGCACAACCTGCCCAAGACGGTCGAAGAATTCTTCACCGAAGCCACGACGATCGAGAAGGCGCTTGAGATGTGCACAAGGCACTATGACGGCCACTCTTCAGCAGCACACTACTTCGATGGTCATGCCCTAAGCAACGACGACCTGCAGGAGACGATCCGAGTGATCGTGAGGGAGGAGCTGCGCAAGCTATAACCTTACCGCAGCCTCTAGTTAATTCAATCACCGACATTGTCCGCGAGGAAGTTTGGCTATCGCTTGGAATCCCCGAAGCCCCACAGTCTGAACTGCACGCTAGGAGCTACGCCACTGCAGTGCGCTACAATGCTCCTCCGCGTCCGCGCCAGGATACTTCCCCGCCGCAGTTCTGCCTTGTCGCAGAGGAAAGTGCTGGACCGGTACGACGGAGTTCCTATGGAGTTTCGGCGTGAGAACACGAGGGCGTATAAGAGACGAGTCGACGAAATGCTACTCAACGACGTAGTCCAGCAGCCGAAGAGTCTCTGGTCATCTCCCGTGGTGTTGGTGAAGAAGGACGGAACCCTACGTTTCTGCGTCGATTATCGTCGCCCAAACAAAGTGACAAAGAAGGACGTGTATCCGCTCACACGGATAGCCGACACCCTGGATCGTCTTCACAACGCTAAGTACTTTTCGTGGATGAACCTCAAGACTTGCTATGGGAAGAGCGAAGTCGACGAGAGAGACCGAGAGAAGACTAATTTTATAACACCAGATGACATTTTCGACATAAGGTCATGGCCTTCGGTCTTTGCTTGGCACCTGCGACTTTTTAATGCGTTATAGATACAGTGCTAACAGTATTGAAGTGGCAGACCTGCCTCGTCCACTTGGACGACGTCATCGTGTTTTCCTCGAGCTTTGACGAGCACCTTCGGCACCTTGAAGCTGTACTTCAAGCCATCAAGACATCCGGACTCAACCTGAAGCTACAAAAGTGCAGACTCGCGTACGAGGAGCTCTTGTTCTTAGGGCACATAATTAACGAGTATGGAGTTCGTCACTACCCACGGAAAACAGCCGCCATGGCCGACTTTCCACCGCCCACCGACAAGAAGGCCGTGTGCTGATTTATTGGCCTGTGCGCCTATTACAGGCGGTTCGTCAAAACTCTCGCTTTTTTCTTCGCCTGGGCCAGGGGCTTTCCTTTGGTCTGCTTCCACGGATCTGAAGGAGGTGACAGTGGATCTTCTCTTGCGCAACAGCATATAATCTGTTTCAGTGGCTCTAGCTCAGACCAAAGACCAATGAATGTTTCAAATAAAGGAGGAAGAAGGGGTGGTGGGCACGAGCACGAGCCAGGGGTTCCGGCCCACTCCGTTGATTTCTTCACCTTCAACGCAGCCACACGATGGGGTCCGGGTCCCCTTCCTCGTTTTTCACACTTCGTTCTGGTGCCGCAACCTACCTGGCCGTCTGGCCCTCGACTTTCGACAATAGATTAACTCCGAGTACAGCGCAGCTTCCAGCGGACAGCCATGACCAAGGCAAGATCGACGCTTGACTACCTTTTGGCTGACTCGATGACCACGACTCACAGGCTCCAGGAGGTCATTGACATCATTGTGTCGAAACACGCTCACCTCAGTACCGTCGCCAAGGAGATTCAAGCTGTGCTACATGGTCTGGACCTGGAGGCAGACTTGACTATCGCGAACGAATACGAAGTTCGTGTCATCTGCGCTCAGGCAAGGGTTCACCGCGCAACCACGCCGTGGCCGCGAACCCTACCCACATCCGTCGCCGTCACAGCCACTCCACGCAGTGACCCTTTCACATGCACGTCACAGCCAGCCGTGACCTTGCCTTCGCCCGGCCTTCCAACTCCAACGACACTTTCTCGCATCGCACTGCCCGAGCTGCACATCCCTAGTTTCTCTGGAGAACGACGCGACTGGAAAAGATTTTGGGATTAGTTCCAACCAAGCATCCACAACAATTAACGACTGTATCCCGAAACTCGATAAGTCCCAATACTTATTAGCATGCGTGGCTGGGGCAGCGAAGTCAGCCGTTCGAGACATTCATTTGACCGAAACGAACAATGACGTCGTCATTCAAATCCTGTCGGACCACTCCGGCCGTCGCGACATGCTTGTCGACGACCATCTCGACAGTTTGCTGTCAGTCACACCACTCCGAAGTTCCGCCGACGTCACCAAGCTACGAAATCTGTATGATGAAGCCACCTTCCACACTAACGCCCTGGAAGGTCTCGGAGTGTCTCCAGGAGAATATTGCACGGTGCTGCGGGACGTCCTCTTGAATGCTTTACCTCCCGACCTCAGCATTTTCTATCACCTACGGCAGAAGAAGGCCATCCTAACGGCGAACGCCACAGCATCCCAGGGAAGCCCGGTCACAAGTGAAAGACCTACTGAGCTTCATGAAAGCGCAAGTGAAAATACGGGAAGAAGGCGGTCTCGGGAAACAGATATTGTCAACAGGCCGAAGGTCTTGCCAGCGAGACTTAGGGACACCACAGCCGCCCTTGCCCACCACTACGTCTTTTTGCAGCAGAAGTTCGATCTCCATACTCGCACCCCTCCGTCCTGTGCACCTCTACAGAACCCGCTTTCCAGAATTGCTCCGAACGTCTACCTCAGGAAGAGATGCGGAAGCGGCTTCACGAAGAGAAGCTACGCTTTGGCTGCGGCAAACACAACTATTTCGCCAATGATCGTCGCACCTCCAGAACCCTGCAATTCAACCGATGCGTGGGACATCTAACTTCTCTGTGCGACATTAACAACCTAACGAACTGCTCACAGCGTACAAACAACCCCTCGGTACAACAAGATCGTGCACCAGTGTCCACCACCATCTATTCTCGGACCCCAACTTCGCTTTCCAGCGGCTTCACGGCTCCTCTCATAGCGACATTGCAACAGGTCGCGACTTCGCTTGCGACCGGCCTCTTGACTCCTCTCAATTCAACGTCGGAGCAGGCCGACATTCCGCCTTCACCCGGCAACTCGACCCCTCTCGCATCGACGTCGCAACGGGCCGCAACTTTGATTTCGACCGGCCTCTCGACCGCTCTCATCCACATCGCAGGCCACGATTTCACCCTCGACCGGCTTCCTGAACCCTCTCGGCTCAACGTGGGAGCAGGCCGCAACTTCGCCTTCGACCGGCTTCTCGACTCCTCTCGCTTACCAAGCCGCGACTTCACCGTCGACCACCCTCACGATTCCTGTCGCCTCCTCGTAGCCCCAGGTGGTGAATTTGTTTTCAGCGGGCGTCATGACTTCAACACCTACTGCAACTCTAATGAGTTATGGGTACACGCTGAAAAACCCGTCACTTTCCACGTGATCTACGGCGCTTCAGTGCGAGGATTCACCCGCAAGGCACGCCGTGAAGAGTTCGATGGCCAATGGAAGCCCCGAGTGTGCCATTGCTCTCGATGCGAGGACGGACGCCGGCAATCAGCTACCGGCCACAGAGCATGTAGACGAATCTCAACTGCCTCTGAACGTGGCTGAGATTCTCGCTCTTGGCGACGTCACTGCCTGATGTAACCAGGATGCTGCGCGTCATCGTCGTCCTTGTGGAACAAATAAGAAGAAAAATCATCATTCACCTCGGAGTCTTCATCCAGCTTGGATGCACCTGTGTGCGAGACATCCGCTGAGGACTACCTCACAACTGAAGTGGTCAAGCAGCGCATGCTTTCACAGCTACTACAAAGTCTTCCGTAGCGATATCAACAATGGCTGGTGTACATGACTCTGAAGAAGTACGCGAATTATCAAGAAGCCTCGCGATTCCACGAAACCATGCCGAAAACCGATTCTTTTTACTACAAGAGACGCAGGAAGAGAAAAGGCCCCTACTATGACCTCAAGATGGCTAACAACATGAAGACGAAGTATTCTGCACATGATAGCGAAATTGGACGTCTGACAGACAGACAGACAGACAGACCGACAGACAGACAGACAGACAGACCAAAATTTTTTTCGTTGAATGTCTCCAAAAAGACTATCGTCTTTAAAATGCTCTGCTACGTGCATTTATTAACTTATTTTCAAGGCCTACGTCAGCAAGTCAGAACCGCACAGGACACTTTTACTTTGGAGCAAGAAAAGAACATAGTGGCGATGGGAAACGACTTAAAAATACGTAGTACGGACGCACGTACCTTCCAGTCACGAAGAAAAAAAAAGGTCAACCTCGGCTTGACGAACGACGCGTCCTTATTCCGTTCTTCGGGTGTCCTTATTGAAGAACACTCGCTGCATCGGTCTCTTTGCCACGATCATTCGCCACGCTGCATCGCCCAACAGTTCTAATTTCCAGCCGTGCAGATTGCGAACATACAGTGCACAAAACGAATCGCATATCCACGCTGCAGTTCACGCACACAGAAAAAGATGGTCTTTTCAAGTCGATATCTAGAACAGTAGCACGCCACGAAAACTGTCATCGGGCTTGGCAATATATCTCTATCGAGCGACGAGAGCAAACAAGTGTAGGCACGTCTGTGGAGCGAACACAGTGGTCGAAACGGAGTGACGTCAGAGCCCGTGGCAGACACAGCGAGCAGGCCTGGAGTGATCGAGGTGGCATCGGCTTAGGAGCATAATTCGCGACGTCAAGAATTTGTTCTCTTGACGTCAGGATGAAATGAGGTCTGCATTGGTCAGTACACAAGAGCCATCTGTTGTGAATTTTCGCCCACCATGAGTTACGGTGCATTCGCCTGCCCGTTCTACCTCGTCACGCATGACTATCGGACGCGATAAACCGTTGTCCCTTCATTTTGTGCGTTTGCCACAGCGCAAGCACGCAGAGAGGGCAATGTGTGGTCGAAAAGCGGGAGATCCTGACTGGCTTATCACTTAGTGCGGACATTGCACGTATTTTATGAATGAAAGTCGAGTATAGCTGGAAATGGCACTTGTAGGAAGCGCAGTGAAAGGTAGAAAAAAAAACTGCAGTCTCGCCTTCGAACTGTGTCGTTTTGGGGGATCCTTGATTGATGCCGTCACTTGTCATGTACACCGTCGTCGCTTTGGAGCATCGAAGAATGAGTCACAGCGATATTGGCTGCCTGCTGTTTCCGAAAGTCGCCGCATGCAAGAATACAAACTGAGCACAGCTTAAATGATAAATTCCAGCGTATAAAACTTTGAAGGATATGATTATCCGGTAACATCGACGTATTGGGGGACTGAGTATTAACTTCTTGACCACAAGCTTTACGTGAAGCGAGCCTTCATATCCCCAAATGACTCGTTCAATGTAGTCCTAGATGGATGTAAATAGCACACATATGCCATAAAGCTTGCGCAGATAACGGGTTCCAATGTATGCTTGTTGGAAAATCGTCTGTATTGCTGTGGCGTGATGCAAAACGACATAAGGACACGAAAAGGCACACAAGGACACCTTAGAGTTTTGCGTGATACGGTGTGGTGTACGAACATAAATTAGAAGTCCCCATCACTACTTTTCTATACACCTGGAAATGCGCAATCAGTTATGATCCAAAGATCTCACCAGGTTCTATCCCATGAAAAGGCTGCATTATACAGATGACAGAACATATTTATACGCCTGTGCCAGGTCCCAAGCCAGAGTGGGAAAGGGGGAAGGGCACGCCAGCCTTTTTCTAAAATTCGGCAGGAGGTGGATGTTTTACCGAGAACAAATAAGGCCTTCGACATGTGCCCCCTTCATCTCCATCCCACCCTGAAAGAATTTCCTGGCTACGGACCTGGCCTTGCGTTGTTTCTCTTGGCCGATTCTTGCAAGCTTCTCAGATTGAGTCGCAACAATAGGCCTCCAAGCTCCCTTATATTACCTTTTAGCATTTCTCAACTCCGTTAGATTTGAGTGCGGAACTTAAACTCCCGCATATAATGATGACGACAGAATCAGCTTTCATCTCATTTTATTCATGCAAGGCGAGCAAAGCCTCGAAGCGGATATTGCTTTATTATGGTTTACTTCTGATATATTCACACCTACACTGGTCTGCCACAATAGTTTGCGGCTCATTTCCCTACTTGAACTATGTTTCCCAGCGGGGCTACAAATATATTACCCGACATATAAGACGGGTTGTTATGCTAACAGTAATATAAATAAACAACAACTACCACAATAACGACACTCGATTGCCACAAAATTATTTCGACTGTTTCACTCTCAGGAAGAAGCAGAAAAAGCCAGAGGCCCGCATTTTATTTTCATTTCATGCCGTGAAAAAGCTATGCCATTTGTGAATAGGTGACAGCGCGGTCAGACGAAGGTTGATCGCCCCGCCATCGGCCGACCAGACGATTATACACACTGTGGTTTTCCAATCTCGATCTGAATAGCACGACCAGCACAGCGACAATGGCGATAACCACTGCAATACCACCTACCAGGAACCACACCCATAAGTGCGACCGGCCGTCTGTGGTTGCTTTCATTGTGGTCGGTAGCGTTACTGTTGTTGCCTCCGTAGCTGTAGCCATCGCCGTAGTAGTGGCCACCGTGGTGTTCATAGGAGGAGTACTGTAAATGACCTCTAGGATTCTAGATATGCCAGACTTGAGCCCGTAGCTGTTGACTGCACGAGCCGCCAGGAATATCACCCAGTCAAAGCCTCCGTCGGGTCGACGTGTAGGCCACTCGCTTGTGAACAAGAAGGTGACCTCGTGTTTGCTGCCAACAGGGAGAGGGTCAAGATCACCTTCAACCACGTCTGCCATCGTCATTTGTTTCTGCTTCTCGAACTCCATCCTTAGCTTGGACATTTCCTTGCTGGCTCGAATATCGACGGCTGAAGCTGAAATAAAAGAGAGAGAACGTTAGTGTAACCTTGAAGGGGCCCTGGAACACTCTTTGAGCAAAGTCAGAAAGTGTTGCCGATCTGTAGTCAAGGCTCCCAAGAACACGCAAGCCGAATAACATAACTCAGCATGTGGCCTGCAGTCTAGTTAATTCTCTAAAGATATCGCTTCCTCTTCTGTCTGCAAATGACGCCTTGTGTGCAAGTGCGTGGTCGTTGGCTGTATTGAGCATCGTCAGCTACGTAGTTTCTGTGGCCACCGTGCGGTGCCGCATGCCAGGGCACGTGCAAGTTGTCACACTGAAAGTAGGCTTTGTGATCCCAAATAAAACCAAAGATGCCCTACATAACGACCCGAGCTGGCACACGCACGCATAGTCCGGCCCCTTTGTTGACTTCCTCCCTGCGTAGCTATCGGCGCACTCGCTGGTACGAGTGGCTACCTCTGCTGGTACATGAAAAATTTTTTAAACGTTTTACAGCATGTGATTCACGAAGCTTCATGCACCAACAGCTACACTATTTAAATGTAACTCAGAGAAATGTTTCAGCAATTTTCACTAAGTTTCACGAGGTTCGTAGTCAGTGGCACAATATGAAGGCGCTTACCATTTCCGAACGTCAACTGAGCTCCGGGCCACGTCCATGAGAGCCGCACCTCCATCGTGTTGTTCGCTCGCAGGAATGCACGCTCTCTAATATCCCAAATATCACCTGGGGGCACATCCCTCTGCATGATGTTTTCAGTCACCTCGAAGGAGCCTGCGAACACAACCCTCTGAAAGGCACCGGTGAGGTTGCCTGTCTGGTTTGGCACTTCGTCGGGCGAGTCGCTGACGTTGAATTCATCGGACGACCACACGGCTTTAAACACGGTGCCCGGAGCCACTGTCTCTGGCAAAGAAATGTGGTTTCTATTAGTTTGAGGTCCCCGTTACAGATTACATCAATAGAGGCTATGTGGTGGCCGTATTTGTAAGCGTCATATGCAAATACTACCTTGCATTCAGATTTTGGCGAACGTTCCAAAATTATATGGGAGAATGGCGCAAGAGAACGGATAGTGTAAAAGATATTGTTACCAGTGACTGTGTTTATTTAAATATGGGGTGAAATGGCGTTGTGAAATAGCAGCGTACTTCTTAGACAGGCCTAGAATGCTTCCACCCAACCACACAGTCCAGGCGCCGCTCCACTATTCTTCTTCTTCCGCGCCCCGTAGGCTCGCGCATATTCGTTTCATTTCCCCCGGCGGCAGACGAAGCTCACCGAGCGAGTTAAAATAGGCCTATGATGGTACTGTTTGAGGTGGGCTACGTGAACAATTTGCGTAGTGCACGAATGCCGGTTATTGACTGTGACTCGGGCGACAACGTAATTCACGTCACCGAGACGAGTGACTATCACGAATGGGCCGGAATAGTTTGCTAGAAACTTCCGGTACAATCCTTTTCTACGAACAGGAGTCCACAGCCACACGTAGTCACCAGGAGAAAACTCTGCGGGGATATGCTTGGCATCGTAGCGACTCTTGTTGTGTTCTTGCGAAGACAATGTTCGAAGGCGCGCTAGTTGACGTGCTTCTTCAGCGCGACACAACGTCTGAGCGATAGACAGATCTTCCTGATGCGAGAAAGGTAATAGAGTGTCCAGAAAACTCTGTGGATTTCGTGCGTAAAGCAGAAAGAAGGGCGATCGTCCAGTAACTTCATGTTTGGCGGTGTTATACGCGTAAGTAACAAACGGTAAGACGGCGTCCCAGTTTCTGTGGTCAGCATCAACGTACATCGATAGCGTACTCGTGAGAGTTCGATTTGTTCTCTCAGTGAGACCGTTAGTTTGCGGATGGTAAGGGGTGGAGTGGCAATAAGAGGAGCCACAGTAGCGCAAAATTTCTTCAACCACATCGGCCAAAAATTGTCGTCCACGGTCACTGATGACAACCCGTGAAGCACCGTGACGCAGTATGCCCCGTTGTAACAGAAAAGAAGAAACAGCGGCCGCTGTGGCCGATGTCAGTGCGTCCGTTTCCGTATAACGCGTTAAATAATCCACGCACACTATAACATATCGGTGGCCCGATGGGGTCTTAGGAAGGGGTCCGAGCAAGTCAATGCCGACTCTTTCAAAAGGGGATGTCGGTGGAGGGATGGGCTGCAAATAACCTGCCGGGGCAGTGGATGATCGCTTGTGGCGCTGACATATAGCGACGCTGGTGACGTACTGTTTTGTGGTCTTCCACATTTTCGGCCAGTAGAACCTCTCACGTAGTCGATGTAGCGTACGTGTGAAACCGAGATGACCGGATGTTATGTCATCATGCGCAGAACGAAGGACGACCTGGCGCAGGCTTTCCGGCACCACTAGAAGCAACGGGAGGCCATCGGCTGAATAGTTTCTTTTATACAGCAAGCCATTTGAAATTTCAAAGTGCTTGTCAATGGAGTTATGTGCAGCTTCGAGCAAGGGTATCAGAGTAGGGTCCCCCTGCTGCTCACGTTTGAAGCTGCTGGTATCTGGGAAGTCGGACGAGACAGAAACTAAATAGTCATCAATGTCATTGTCGTCAGCATTGGTGTGTACTGAACGAAGGTGGGATAAGTAGTCGGCATCAGTGTCACATAGTCCGCTCTTATAGGTAACAGCAAAGCTGTACTCTTGGAGGCGCAACGCCCAACGAGCCAGCCGGCCAGATGGGTCACGAAGTTCCACAAGCCAGCACAGTGAGTGGTGATCGGTCACTATTGTGAACTCGCGGCCATGTAGTTACGGTTGGAACTTCTGAATGGCGAAGACGACTGCTAAGCACTCGAGCTCGGTGACGGTGTAGTTCGTCTCTGCTCGGGTCAGTGTCCGACTAGCATATGCTACGACGTGCTGGCGGTTGTTGCAACGTTGGACCAGCACAGCACCAACACCTAGCCCACTAGCATCAATATGAAGTTCAGTCAAAGCATCAGGATCAAAATGCTTTAGTATGGGTCCTGAAGTCAATAAAAACTTCAGCTGTTGAAAGGCGGCCTGACATTTATCATCTCACAAGTACGGTGTGTTTTTATGAAGAAGCGACGTCAGGGGGGAGGCAAGTTGTGCGAAGTTCTTAATAAATCGGCGGAAATATGAGCTCAGACCGAGAAAACTTCGCAGGTCCTTCACTGTTCGTGGTGGTTCAAAGTTGCGAATCACTGCGGTCTTCTCTGGGTCTGGTCGCACGCCTTCTTTATCCACGAGAAAGCCTAATACGAGGGCTTGACGTCCTCCAAAATGACATTTCTTTGAGTTTAAAACAAGGCCAGCTTCACGTAAGCATTCAAACACAAGCGACAAGCGGTGGTTATGCTCTTGAAAAGTCTTGCCGTAGATAATCACGTCATCTAAATAGCCCATGCAAATTTCCCATTTTAGTCCATGGAGTACTGCATCCATAAATCTCTCGAATGTCGCTGGAGCATTGCACAAACCAAAGGGCATAACGTTGAACTCAAAGAGACCGTCTGGTGTTACGAAGGCCGTCTTCTCTTTATCTGAGGGAAGCATAGCAATTTGCCAATACCCAGAACGCAAGTCAACAGATGAAAAATAGGAGGCAGAATGCAGGCAGTGCACGGCGTCATCTATACGTGGCAAAGGGTAGACGTCTTTTTTTGTGATGGCATTTAGGCGACGATAGTCTACGCAGAATCTCCATGAATTATCCTTTTTTCTCACTAGAATGACAGGAGCTGCCCATGGACTAAACGATTTTTGTATGACGCCCTTCTTTAGCATGTCTTCAACTTGCTCAGCGATGACTTTCCTTTCGGAAGGCGATACACGATAGGGCTTCTGGCGTATTGGCGGTGCTTGGCCTGTATAGATGCGGTGTTGCGTACGTGAAGACGGTGGCGTAACGGTCGACGTCTTGTCTTGGGCAAAGTCAAAGACTGAGGTGTAGCGTGCGATCACCTCCTGCAGCAGCGGATGTTCAGTTGATGGAAGTGATTTGTTAATCATACGGTCATTGCTGGCAGAATAGTCGGGGTACGAGTTGGCGTGAGTTTTCTTTACATCCACCGACAGTTGGAGTGACCGTATGGTAAGAGTACTTTAATCTTGGAAGCTTGCCAATTTAAGTCCTGCGGGCAGATATATGGGCTGCGCGGAAACGTTCACAGTCCACAAATCGGCACAACCATCGACGGTGAGCACGAGGCAACAAGGCACAATAACGTTTTTATTAAGTGCGTTGCTGAAGTTTGGCTCGGCTAAACCGTAGTAAGAACCCGCACAAGAACGCGAAGAGTTTACACGCACAAACACTGCGGTATGTGGGGCCAAGCAGACGTCTTCAGACACGGAAAACACTTCCAAGCAGTCATAAACGGTATCTTTCATCAATGGAGACGGCAGCACAGGACGAAAAATGATCCCACCTCTACCACAATCTAGAGTTGCACCACATTCCCGCAAAAAATCTCTACCTAGAATGACGTCGTGGGTCGCTCGTGCAAGCACCGTTAGTTCAGCTCGAAACGTTTGATTTCCTACAGAAAGTAAAACAGAACAAACTCCAACCGGGCTCAACGTTTCTCCCTCTACGCCGCGGAACGTAGCACTCCAATTCCAAGCAAACATTACTTTCGTCCCAAGGCGATTTTTAAAAGACATGCTCATTATGGAAACGGCAGCACCGGTATCAACTAGTGCAACAGTACACACATTGTCTACAAAAACACTCACTTTGTTCTCAACCATTACAACACAAGGGGGTCTTGCGGAAGATGATTTTGCGGCCTCGCTCCCATTGGTCACACCAGTTAGTTTCCCAGGGGTGGTGGCGTCCCCGAGCGGCGACGCGGAGACGGGGATCGCTGTTGGCGTACGGGTGGTGGGGTAACGCTGCGATCGGAGCAAGGCAAGTCAGCAGGTGCTGCTTGTTGCTGCTGGAAAGAGCCCTGAAATGGTCAAGACTCGCCAGCAGGTACATAGGGCGTGTACACGTTGAATCATGGAGCTCGCTGCTGGCGACGGTAGCAGTACCTAGCGATGTGTCCAGGTAGCCCGCAGTTGTAGCAAGTACGGGTGTCGCGTCTAGTCGTCCCCGGCGAAGTAAACCTCATCGGTTGATAAAAGCCGGGCGATGGTGGTCGAGCAGTAAATTGCTGTGACACAGCTTGCCTGCGTTCCTGGTTTTTGAGTGGTCGTTCACTCCTTCGTTCAAACCTGATCGGTGTAATTCGGGCGAGGCTCAAAGTAGCTCTGTCGCATCCGAGGTACCAGTGATTCACGGGGCCGTTGGTCGAATGCACACGGATGGCAGATACTAGCGGTGTCCACAGCTTGCAGTTGAACAAGTTCTTCCTTAACCACTCGTCTTATAAGAGAAGAGATGTCGTCCTGCGATGGAAGGTTGACACTTGCAATCGTGGGCACATTCTCAAGACGTCCCGGATTTCGGTAGGACTCTCCTCCTCTTAGCGCTTCAAACTCTCGGCAGTGTCTCCTTAGGTCGGAAGGTGTGTGTAAGTCTTCCTTAGGGATAAAGAAATTGTACACGCCTTCTGCGATTCCCTTGAGCTGATGACCTACCTTATCTTCGCCACACATGGTCGCACGCACGATTCCGCAAAGCTTCAAGACGGCCTCGATGTAGGTGGTGCATGTTTCGCCAGGTAACTGAGCTCTGCGTGAAAGCGTTTGCTCCGCCGGCTTGTCCTTAGCTGTTGAGTCACCAAAACACCTCTTCAGCTCGTCCACGAAAATGTCCCATGTGGTCAATGCACTCTCATGGTTGTCGAATCAAAGAGACGCGGTGCCAACGATAAAAAACACCACGTTCTCGAGCTGCTTAGCATTGCTCCAGCGGTTGCTGCGACTCACTCTTTGGTAGTGCTTGAGCCAGTCGTTAACATTGTCATCCGGCTGCACCGAAATGGTCCTCGGCTGACGTTCCGGCATGCCGCAGCGAACTTGTCCTGGCGGGTGAGCGTGTTGCTCATCAGCAACGAGGTTATTATGGCCTGCTCCCGCGTCCTCCATGTCTGGTAGCTGCGGTGGCAAGCCTGCCAAGCGTCTGCTCCATCACGAGATCGGTAGATCTGGGTCAATGTACCCGGCACCTTCCACCAAACTGTTACGAGTGACTGTGTTTATTTAAAGATGGGGTGAAATGGCGTAGTGAAATACCAGTGTACTTCTGAGACAGGCCTAGAACGCTTTCACCTAACCACACAGTCCAGGCGCCGCTCCACTACTCTTCTTCTTCTTCGGCGCCCCGTAGGCTCGCGCATCTTCGTTTCAATATATCTGAGCTATTAGGTGAGTATTCATCCTAAAAGGCTGGGAGTGCAAAGATATGCAAGTCTTCATTCACCAAGTCACGGGAGCAAAATTAAAATGAGTACCAGCTTTAACTGACAGGTTACGCGCCTCCCAGATGGAGGTTGTTGTTTTTTTCGCATTGCAGTGCCTACTGCTGCAGAACGGAAAACAATAGAAAGAACACGTATTGTTGTAAATATTTTGTACATTGCGTACCACACTGGTTAAAAAGCGTGGGTAGCAGATACGACGTTAGTGCCGTTTTTACGGCTGCCAATAAACTATGTATGATTTGTAATGTAACAGACAAAAAGTGCACTAACAATTGTTTCGTAAAACACGGCAACAATTCATTGATTTCCACGCAGGTAGGGTGTATAAGGTTATTTTTAGCTGCAACCGTTCTAAATGTAGGACAGACGGCCCACTATGTTAAATGAAACACAACAGATCTCTCACTGAAGGCACACCTTCTAATCGATATTTCTTTTGCGTAAAATATGATTACACTCCGGAATTCAATGAATGCGTTGTTTGGTATCACACGAATAAAAACGCTCATCTAATAATAAATACATTGCTTATCGATAATAGTGATAGCACATATGTCAGCCGATCTTCCATAATCATGTGCAAAGAACTCAAATGCCTTAAGAGTTATCTTAGACTCCCAGGCGTGTCGGTTTGATAGGTACGCCTTTGAGCATGTGCAGACGAGTGCCCGGACCTTTTTTCCCCCCGTTGTGTGTGTGCTCATTTTATAATCGGCGTTTGTAATGTCATGATTTCTTTCTTCCGGCCATGTTTGCACGCCCTGTCTTTTAGACGGGACAGGACAATGCGCACGCAGTAACTCACGTTGTGTGTCTTATTGATTGATTGATATGTGAAGTTTAACCTCCCTAAACCATGATATGATTAGGAGAGACGCCGTAGTGGAGGTCTCCGGAAATTTAGACCAACTGGGGTTTTTTAACCTGCACCCAAATCTGAGCACACGGGCCTACAGCATTTCCGTCTCCATCGAAAATTCAGCCGCCGCATCCGGGATTCGAGCCCGCCACCTGCAGGTCAGCATACGAGTGAATTAGTCCCTAGACCACCGCGGCGGGGAACGATATTATGCACTGACACCTGCGGCACCAGCAGCCAAATTCCCTCCGGTCTGCCTGATGCCCCGCGCTGAAGCCTCTTTACTCTGCGCTAGGGTTCCTCAATGCGCGCGGAGAAGGGGGGGGCGCCTTCTATGCCTTAAGGCCCCTAGAACTAGGGACTTTACTCCGCGTCAGAGTTACTGTATGTGCCACCTTTTACCTAAAGGTAGCATATACAGTAATTCTACTCTGCGTAGAATTGCAGCGCCACCCCACGGCCTACGCTGGCAGCGCACAAAGCCCTTCCATTGAGTTATGGCGCGCAACAGCCAGTGCCCCCCACCCCCGATGCAGGACGCTTTCCAAGAGGAAAAGAATATGCTTCCCAAGTGCTTCGTCGCCTTGAGAACTTAGCTTTTTTTTCCTTCTTCGAATACGCGTTTTTTTTTTCGAATAGGCGTTCTTTTTTTTTTTTGATCGTGCGCACACGCGGGGGCAAGTCACGGCTTCCCGCGGCGATCCCTGACGACAAGGCGCGCCATATTCAAATCGGCTAATAGCTGATACAAAGCCTTCTACGAGTGGTTTTTGAGCTTCCTTCGTCATGTGTCGAGACAAGAGAAGTTTGTAGTTTGAAATTCGAGGTTTATTTTTACCACACAGTTACACATTTATATTGATTTTTTTAAGTCACGACAACGAGCCTAACTACCCAAATGTGTGGTATCGTATGCTCGAAAGAAGCTGTGATGCAAAAGCAGCTTGACTAGTCCCATATTCCAACAAAACAAGGCAGAAAAAAAGACAGCGTTCATGAGGCAAACTAAAACAGTAAAGGCTGGTGCACACCAGCGACTAGCAGCGGTCGCGCGACCATTTGCGACTGGTCGCAAACAGTCGCGAACGGTCGCAAAGCGACTGCTCTGGTTAGTCGCTTCGTGACCGATTTTTCAGCCGCGCGACTGAAGTCGCAAAGCTGCTGGAACCAATCAGCGATACCCAATTTTTGTTTTTTGTGTTTTCATTGCCCTGGCCTCCTGCCGCCAGATACAAACGAGTGCGTTCTTGTGGGTCTGTGGCACCATGGCCACCACGGAGTACTTGCCTTGGGATGGCGGGGCGCTGCAGCTCGAGAAAAGTGTAGATACGGGGCGGCATTCGCAAGAAGCTAAATACCATCAAAGCATAGAGACAATGAATTGTGCACTATCTTTCCCCCGTATTCAGAATCGTTTTTGTCTCGAACTTGATTTGCCACCGCCTTCAATGCAGCGTGTTTGGAAAGTGTTTGTGCTTCATGCCTTGGCAACGACTTAAGACACCGCATTTGAGACGCGTTTGTGCGGTACTGGAGTCTGTGGCAAGTCAAGATAAATTCAAGAGCGTTTCTGAATACGCACGACTCTCGGAAATACTCCTCGTCGTCTCAGCGCAGCTCGGGAGGTAGGCGGCTTCCGTGATCGAAGGAATGGCCGCACCCACCACTGGCCTTTTTAGGAGCGAAGCTTCTTATAGCGGCACCCATTCGTCCCTTGTAGCCGTTGTAGTATGTTGTGAGTATAACAATTTGACCACCAAGGTGGTGCCAGTCAGAGATTTCTTCTGTGCGTTGTTGAACAATGAAAAATAGTGCTCAATGTACATGGCAATGGCTGTTAATGGGGAATAAGAGACAGGTGCATTCGGCTTTTAGTTAGTGTGCACACAGTCATCCCAATTAGCAGCCACTGGCATGTACACTGAGCACTATCTGACAAGAAAGTGTTGCTACGTTATACTCGCTGGGTGTAATCTCCTTAGTTTCAGGAAGGATTAGCGAGCGTTGAGCCGCAGTGCCATGAATACAGTGAACTAGTATATACCATGAACTCGAGGTGCTTAAAAGTAAGGAGTAGACCCGAAACGCGAGCCGTAAGAAGGTGTGCGTGTGCCACCTCTAGTTTAGTCTTTGGAATGTCCGCTGGATGGTGGTGCTTGTATATGGGGAATATATGATGAAAAGATGCGAGATGGTGGTACTTGGAGTGTTGAATAGATGGACGAATGGACACACAGACAGATGCATGGGTGGACGCATGAACGGACGCAGGGGCGGATGCATGGAAGAACGCAGGGGCGGACGCATGAACAGACGCATGCATGGACGGGCGGATGGATGCATGGACGATCACACAGATGGACGCATGGATGAACGGAAGCAAGAACGAATGGATGGATGAATGCTTCGCCCCACTCCCCATTATTCACTCCGTGGATATGATGCCAATTTTTCTCCTTGGAAGCATCTGTGCTGCCAACGCTGACACCATGGCACAGCGCGCCAGCAGCATGACAATCTCTTGTTTTTCGCTTGAATCGAACTCCTTGACGCTGTTGGGAACACTGTGCGAGAACGGACGAAAAGAATAAATGCGGCGCGCTTGATTTGCTCCGTTCACTCAGCTGGCGGCGATCAGCTTATCGGCGCCGGTCTCCAGAGTTCTCGCTGATAACGATATCCGGACGTGACTCTCCGGTTTGGCAACTTCCGGTCGCTCGCATGCATCCTCTGCTGGTGTGTACATCAGTCTCTTTTTGGTCGCCAGTCGCGAATGGTCGCGTGACCGCTGCTAGTTGCCGGCGTGCACCAGCTTTAAACAGACATACATAGCTGAAAGTGGCACAATAATAAATATTTCATACATGTAGGCAAGATTGTACTCTTTAAATAAATACATAAAATAGGAATAAGCAAAATACAAGAAATGTCTGTTTTCTCTCTTTTTTTCTTGTGTCATGTAACTAAAAATAGGCTGGGCATGTCTTGTCACGAAAGAAGATGCAATCAGTGCAACGAAAAACTGTATTTAGTATGAGTGGGGGTGAATATTTCAGCATTTGGAGACCGTAGTTCACTCGGTATCGAGAGAGCAATTTGAAGTCTATTTGATGACTTATTGTGAATGGCAGGTCGCAAGCTGCGCTATAGTATTTGGCTCGCGTGTTCATGGGAGCCTATACTACCAATCAGCAACGTTTCCTGACCATGCTCAAAATGTGTTACAGGGCCAATTCAAGTTACGCAACTGGTACCAAGACCGTATTCCAATAGTAGGCCATCAGATTGATTCCTTTACGCTTGTGGAAAAACTATGACTTTTTTGATCACTTCGGTATACTGCAATGCGAGCAAGAGCGCGACTTACCAGGTGACACGATAATCACATTGGTTGGGTAGTGGCTCCTTGGCACGCCCAATCGTGTCCTCTCATTGCCCGAAACGTAAACCGTGACTACGTACCTCCCTTTGCCAGTGAACTGGACAAAGTAGCCGGAGTAAATTCCATCATTCTTTCTGAGATCGGGATCTGTAAAATATTGAATGACTACTTGTGGCGAGCGATACATTTATGAAAATGCAGCGTTTGGGTAGTTTGTCTTGACGTGGTGGATAGCTGTATTTGCTCATAAAGTTAATTGACACCTTGGCTAGTGAATAATAAACAAGACGCATGACTTCGCACGTCCAGCACAGACATCTCATCTCTAAGCAGCGTAACCGAACTCTTGGCTGGTCCCCTCTTTTGGGAGTAATAAAGTTTTTATCATCATCATCTCTAGGTGTCATCATCATCATCATATTTATCATCATCATCAGCCTGACTACGTCCACTGCAGGACAAAGACCTCTCCCATGTTCCGCCAGTCAACTTGGTCCTGTGCTTGCTGCTGCCATTTTACACCCGCAAACTTTTTTCTCTCATCTGCCCACCTAACTTTCTGTCTCCCCCTATTTTGCTTGCCCTCTCTAGGAATCCAGTTAGTTATCCCTAATCACCAGTGGTTATCCTGCCTACGCGCTACATGCCTGGTCCATGTTCATTTCCTCTTCTTGATTTCAACTATGATATCCTTAACCCCAGTTTGTTCCCTGATCCACTCTGTTCTCTTCTTGTCTCTTAAGGTTACACCTACCATTTTTCTTTCCATTGCTCGCTGCGTGGTCCTCAGTTTTGGCTTGAACCTTCTTTGTGAGTCTCCAGGTTTCTTATCCATAGCTAAGTACTGGCAAGATGCAGCTGTTATATACCTTCCTCTTGAATGATAGGGGCCATCTACCTGTCAAGAATTGAGAGTGCTTGCCAAATATGCTTCACCCCTTTATTCTTCTTGTTACTTGAATCTCGTGGTTCGGCTCCACGGCTATTACCTGTCCTAAGTAGGCATAGTATTTTACAACTTCAAGTGCACTATTACATATCTCGAAGCGCTGCTCTCTTTCGACGTTGTTGTACATTACTTTCGTTTTCTGCAGATTAAATTTAAGATCTACCTTTTTGTTCTCCTTGTCTAACTCCGTAATCATGCGTTTCAATTCGTTCCCCGAGTTGTGCAGCAATTTAATGTTATCGGCGTTTAATAAAAAATACGAGTGTATTCTTAATCAAATGATTAATCCTCATAATATGGCTTGTTACTCCAGGCTATCTCATTGAATCTGTTTATCCTTGATTTTTCGTTAACTAGCTCACTTCGCGCCACGGCGGATCAGCGGCTACAGTGCTCGTGGTTCGGTTACCCTTAATGACTATCGGTTATCCTGCCTACGCGCTACATGCCCGGCCTCGGCAGTCGTACTTCGGTGAAGGCAAAATGGGCGAGGTGAGGGCTCTGTGCGACGTCAATGCACGTTAAAGAACACCACGTGGTGAAAATTTCTCGAGCCTTTCACTGCGGCGTCTCTCGTAATCGTATCGTAGCTTCGGGACGTAAAACCCCAGATATTATTAACTAGCTCAGTGGCATCATGGTGATACTACTATATTTAAAATCGCAAATAGTTTTTGTTCTCATTAACAAAAAAAACTATTTACGGCAAGACCATTTGCCGCTGAGTAATAAATAACTGCTCGAAATCATGTGTCAACCACGCCTGTGTTTCACAGGTATTTGGTCGGCTAGTGCCTCTTTAATACGTTGCGTTATTGTCGATGTAGCTTTATATTTTTCTTTGTGTGCTTGTTTAAACATATTAAAACTAGTACGATAAAATTAGTGTTTCCGCGTATGGAGCTTATTCATTGCCTTCATGAGCGTTTCCATATACTCATGCATATAAGCAGCGGGGAAAATAAAACTATTGTCATTGAGCTTCAATTAGGGCCCTCTTCATGACCTGTTATTGAACATAGTGTGCGTTCCGGTCAGGGGCTACATCAGTGATATTTTTAAAATGTTTGATGACCTCCATAACATCTTCACAACAACTTTCTTTAGATATTCCAGTGATATATTCCAAACCATCGTATACTGCATACATTTAGTTTTTCTGAACAAGAATTTTAGAGATATGCAGTCAGGGTGTGCGCGACCCATTGTATGTGACGTTTATGTCCCACCTCACTTTGGCGGTCGCGGGTCGTGAGGAAATGGCATTGAAGCAGTCGCTGAAACTGTCGCTGCAAACTTCTGAAAGTCTAGGACAGCTCACTACAGCGTTGGGCAATATTCACATTGTCTCGTTTTCCAGGGCTACATTCTTGGGCCTGAATCTAGTAATCTTCAGCGTTACTATCAGCCTTACCTGGACTCGCGCTTATACTCACGTCTAATCACAGGTACTCCAAATCAGTGTTGATCCTTCAATGTTTCGATATACAGGGTGCCCCAGCTCTACTTAGCCAGAGTTTAAAATTATACCGACACACGCAATTGCGACACGACCAAATCCATGTTATTGACCGTTGCATCGAGTTTGTCAGACTATTTCTTGTGTTGTGAAAATATCAATTAGATCTGTTTATTTACCTAACTTTCAAAGAACCGAAGATACATGAAAAATTTCAATTATAAAGTTGTAGATCGCGTTGCGAAACGTCCGATTAGAGAGTTTCGAACTTTATATCTGTCAATTATGTACGTTTTTCTGCTTGCTACAAATGCCCGCAAAATAAAAAAAAAATACCACGTGACAAACGCCGTGATTTTGGTGCTCCCAGAACTCCGCGTACGAACGATACACTTCCCTCGCACTGGTTCATGACAGCGATAAGCAGTCACAGCGGTTATCGCTTTTTTTGGGCGATAGCCAAGCGTGTTCATCCCAAAGCAACCACTATCGTTGCGGCCTTGTCGAGACCGCACAATCGGGCAAATGCTATGGTCGCTCGGACATGAATGTTAGAGAGCACCAGAATCGTTCTGACGTGCGAGCTGGCTTGTCACGTGGTATTGTCTTGTATTTCGTGGGCAATTTTAGTGAGCAGAAAAACATTATTGATTGATATGTGGGGTTTAACGTCCCAAAACCACCATATGATTATGAGAGACGCCGTGGTGGAGGGCTCCGGAAATTTAGACCACCTGGGGTTCTTTAACGTGCACCCAAATCGAAGCACACGGGCCTACAACATTTTTGCCTCCATCGGAAATGCAGCCGCCGCAGCCGGGATTCGAACCCGCGCTCTGCCGGTCCAGAAAAACATTAATAATTAAGAGATATAAAAATCGAAACTGTCTAATCGGACGTTTTGCTAAGCGATATACAACTGTCCCAGTGAAATGTTTCATCCATCTTAGTTTCTTAAAAAGTTAGTTATATAAACAGATCTAAGTAACCAATATCTTAGAACACAGAAAAATGTTTGATTAACTGCAGGCAATGGTCAGCAACATGCATTTGGTCATGCCGTAATTGCGTGTGTCGGAACAATTTTAAACTCTGTCTAAAAATAGCTGGGGCACCATGTATATTAATTATAGACGTGAATTACGCAAGGGGTGCCTTGCCCTCAGCCCATCAACTCTTCAAGGGAAGTTCTTGATAATTATATTTTACGCTGTCAACTCTTTCAAGGAAAATGACCTTACTGGTGTGGGAGCACTCACTATTTGTTTTCAAAGATACTACGTCAAACGGCACCGAGAACGGCACCCATTACGTGAGATATTGGCGTTAAACAGCACTGACAACACGGTCGATGAAGCTGATTTTAGGCTACTGAACTCGTGAGTTGACTCACTCTGACTCACTCAGACTGAGATCAAACAGTGAGTCTGAGTGAGTCTGGGTCAGTAATTGTTCGGCGTGTAGGAGTCTGAGTAGTTCGGTTGAAGAAAATTTTCAAGAGCGTGAGTCAGAATGGGTTCAGCTCAGGATAATTTTCGTAAGCATGAGTCCGAGTGAGCTCCACAAGTTTCGCCGACCTATGTTTTTAAGCATCAAGTTTATGGTACGGTGAAGTATCTTGACATGTTATTACATAGGTAGCACGATGCAACGGCCAATTTCTGTTGTGGAGTCCACCGCTCATTCTACTTTACGGAACAGCGTTAAACAGCTCGTTTGGCAGAAATTCCCGCATCGGTGTCGTTGGTTGTGGGCAAAACCTTACCTTGGCCTTGACCGAGAAACGGAAAAATATCCAAATATAGATTATGCAAATCGAGAAACGAGTCAATAACAATTTCTGGGTTGGAGTGACGATCGAACCCATGCCGTTTGCGTAGCAAGCTGGTGTTCTGCCTCATAGACATGCCTATTCTTGGAAATAGACTTAAAATACCTTCATCTGCTTAGAATTGTAGTGGAAGTAGCTTTCATTCTTTACAAACAAACGCGTCCTCTATATGGTTCCCAATACAACATAGAGTACCGCAGTAGTAATGCGAGGTACATGCGTACATTGTCATCAGGAATCAGAACATATGATTGTCATATTTAGTGCATAATTTACATCCAGCCACCCACTGCAAAAGGCCCTAAATTTTTAAGGCCACGTAGTGGTGCATAACAAGGGCGGAAAGATTTCACTCGAATAATTTATATTCGTTTAAAGCATGCCACCAATTGCACAGAATGCGGCCATATGAGAAAGCTTTGCTGACAAGCCACTTTCAATTTAATTAATCACATTGTAGACATCTGCAATTGAACTGCCTGAGCAGCGCGACACAATGAAGAGTATTCACTAATTTATTGAAGTGTGCTATAGTCACAGGATATCGCTATCCCGTTAACTTATAATCAAAGCATAAAGGTCCCCCAATCTTTAAGACAAGGGTGGAAGAGGTAAGGAAGGGGGTGTTGTTTAACGCTGTTGGCGAGCCTTTAAGTACTTTCAATCTCATTCAGACACAGCAATATAGCTAGATAGTAAAATATGTGCAGGATTATCCCTTCATTGCGCAAATGCGAATGCTTTGTTTCCAGCCTATGACCACCAAGAACATGAATATGAGGAAATCGGTTTTTAAATCTCACCGTCACCGTCTTCGTGAAGTGGTACCACAGTCTTGTTAGGCGAATTGGGGCCAATAACCTCGGCGACTGCCGTGGCATCGAGGACAATTTTGTATTCCTTTGTCACCTCGGCGTAGATGATGGCTTCGTGAGGTTTCACAACTTGCAGGGTGTCCAGTAGAGTGGTGACCCGAATCGGCTTATCGTTGAGATCCTTTGCTTGGGACTTGACTTGGATGTTCACCTCCACTTCTTGCAAACTGGGGCTCTCCAAACGAATTGTCCACTCACCATCCTATAAGCAGATTCCTAAACCCATCAGTAACGAACTTTGCCATTCAAAAACACATGGGCCGCACGTTTTCGGTGACATTAGGCTGTCAGCACATAGTGCCGCGAGCAGTATAAAATGCTTTGGGCGCCTTCCTCACATGCCCATGATGTTTGCATATCACTCCTTCAGCGTCCTTCGTATCCCTGAGGGAGCGCATCAGCTTGACAGAAAGAGTGGCTTTTGTAGAAAACTATATACTCAAGAAGTCAGCCATATTTCAACCTAAGTTTCAAGTAAAACAACGATAGCCTGCCGTTTTTTGAACAACACACCTGTGCTCCGACCGGCATTTGTTGTAACCTATACGTGTTAAAAGAATGTCCTTAGAGTACGAGCATTGTAGACACTCCCCAGGAGGTTCGATAATGTGTTGGTAGGAGCAAATTGAATAAATATGCAAAACGCGGTGAAACCATAAATTTAGTTGTAATGGTTCGCATTGCAATTGAAATGGCAGAAGGTGTGTCACTCTGGCTTTGCATGTAGCCTCAAGTCTGCAAGAGAGGCCAGGAGTGGAATGATTAGGTGCGCACGCATTCTGTGTAAGCGCACTTCCAGGGGCGAAGCTCCTTAAAGCGGCACCCGCTGGTCGTTCGTCGTAGAACGTAACATGTCTTACGCTTTGACCTGCAAGGTGGTGCCGGTGGGAGATTTCTTCTGTGCGTTGTTGAACAATAAATAATTTGCAGCGTGCGCGTTGACTAAAAGCCGAATTCTCCGATCTCTCATTCCCGATTAGCAGCCATTGGCATGCACATTAAGCACATTCTGACAAAAAAGGGTTGCTACGCTATACTCACTGGACGTAACCTCCTTAGTTTTAGAAAGGTTTAGCGAGCGTTGGGCCGCAGTGCCATGAATACAATGAACTAGTATATACCATGAATGAACTCGAGGTGGTTAAAGGTGTGAAATAGACACGAAGCGCAAGCCGTAAGAAAGTGTGCGTGTGCCACCTCTCGTTCAGTCCTTGGAAGGTCCGCTGGATGGCGGTGCTTCTTTATGCGGAATATATCATGAAAAGATGCGAGATGGTGGTACTTGGAGTGTTGACTAGATGGACGAACGGACACACAGACAGATGCATGGACGGACGCATGGATGGTTGCACGGACGGATGGACGCGTGGACGGACGCAGGGGCGGATGCATGGACGGACGCAGGGACGGACGCAAGGATGCACATGCGGACGCACGAACAGGCGCAGGCACGGATGGCGGAAGAAAGCACAGATGGTCACACAGACGGACGCATGGACGAACGGAAGCAAGAACGAATGAACGGACGGATGCTTCGCCCCACTCTCCATCATTCACCCCGTGGATATGCTGCCATTTTTTTTCGTTCTACGTGCTTCCTATCGCGTTTTCTTTGCAGGAGTGTGTAGTACCTTTTGTAGAACAACCAGAGTTATCACAGCGCATGTTGTGATAGTAAAGGTTTCGGTGTACTTACACACGCCGCATGTCGCATGATGCGAATGAGCAGTACATTTTGCGCACGCTAAGGTAGTGCTGTAAAGTATGAATATTTCCACATATATTTCCTTTTCAAGTTTTGTTATCACCCTATTTCACCCTCAGCAATTCTCAGCGCAAACCGTGCGTACAGTATTCAGGAACCTTCCGGACTGCACAAGATAACTTTCTTAAGTTTACGCTCACTTCGTGAACCTTACAGATTATCCTAGAACCTACGTCACAGCTAGCGTAAACGCCTGAATATTCGATATCAAGTCTATAAATGCCAACTTGCTTCGCCACTTGTGAGTTGATTGATGGCCGATGCTCTGCTCGCCGCTATCAGTGCCACTGGACATTGCTGTAATCTGACCTTCAGTTTATGGGCCACATGTTCGGCCGAATTAACAGTTTCATCTTGTAATTAGAGTACGCTTCCTTCTTCCACGGCACGACCTCGTGAAAATATCGCCGAAGGGGCAATTTCCAAATTTTCTCGGTGCGTGCGACTAACTTTCAAAAGGGCGGAGCCCATACGGTGTGGCCGCAAGAAGTGTATAAATGCTTAGCTCTTTTTGTGTGTGTGTGGTTATGAATTACGAATTCCCAAAATGACGTAGTTAAGAAGTTGCGCGGGGGTCATAGGCATGCGGTATTCCGTTGCACCTCATAAAGTGCTCGAGCACACTCCGTTGCTCTATTATGTTCAGCATTGCGATACATAAATACATGACACTCTTTTTCGAAATGACGTTGTATTTAGTTGCACTACGCTCAGCTTCTCTGGCCACCGTCAGCTGAGCTAAAGCAGGTATATTGGTTTTTCTTAGAAACAATCCGTACAGTACCTGCGCCGGGCTGGGTATGATGATTCTCTTTGTTTTCTCGTCTCCTTGTTCGACGCACATTGTGCATTCTAGCCCGCTTGGATTGATGAGAGTCACTGAGACGTCTGCGAGGGAGGGATTTAGTTGGTCAAAGATGACAACAGTCTTGTTACCCAAACTTGGATCGAGAATGAACTTTTTCTCCACCTTGGACGTGAAAGTCTCTGCGAAATTTGCAATCTGTGGAGGACACAAGGAGGCGAGGTCATGCTCATTTAGAAAATACGTGCAAATTTAGACAATGCGTGCAATTTCAGAAACATTTAAAAGTTATGTTTTGTCACAGTTGCACGGCAAAACCTGCAGTTGCAACAGACTGCAGTATTATAAGACGTAAGGCTAGCCGCACACGACGAGAGGCTAGTCGCAGTAAAGTACAATCAATACAGTATGGGAAACTGGATACCTCCCATCTTATTGGAAGCATTCAGTTGAAGTCCCTATTCCAAAACCCGGAAAGTCTCCAAATAGCCTGTAATATTTACGCCCAATTTCATTGACTGCTACTGTCTGCAAGCTTGCGGAAAAAATGCTGGCCACACGTGTTTCGTGGTAGCTTGAACGACACAAGAAATACCATCCGGCTCAAATCGGGTTCCGTTCTCATTTGGCAACTGAAGACGGTATTTCTTTCTTGTCGGATGACATTTTACAAGTTTCTCCACACAGCCACGCAGTACGCACTGTAATAGCAACGAACGTAACAAAAGCTTACGACAACATAAACCATGACGTCATTTTATCTAGCCTCATCGAGCTCGGATTTCCACTGTCGGTAGTAATATTTATATACTCCTTTCTTCACAACCGCACATTTGCAATAAGAGTAGATCCAAAGCCTGAAAGTTGTTTTATCTACAACAGAGGTGTCCCGCAAGGATCCGTTTTGGCTCCTCTCCTGTTCAAAATTGCTCTAATACCTCTAGCATGGCAACTACACCGAATTCCAGACGTGAGACTTCTGATATACGCTGATGTGACATTATAGTCTGTGCACAAAGACGTGTCAAGACAAGCACAACAGCTTCAGAAAGTCCTTGATGTTCTTCAGAGCTACACTTGGAACGCAGGGTTAGACATGTCCACCCAAAAATCAAGCTATGTTCAGGTAGCTAATAAAGCAGGACGCAGAAAAATTAAGCAGTGCCCCTTTACATTTACACCAGGTGCAGTGACCATTTCTGAGGCTTCGGAGGTCCGCATATTAGGTCTTGATGCTCACCAGTCCGGCAGCGGAGTGCACTGGCTTCGCAAAGTCAGACAGAGTTCCACAAAAACAATTCATCCGATTCGCCGCATTGCATCGAAAGCAGCTGGAGCTCGTACACATGTAGCTCGCCAGCTCGTACACACAGTTCTGCAGCCAAAAATTTTATACCAGGCGCAATTTCAACAGTTAACTTCGCAAAGAGAAAAAGCTCGTGAAATGAAAAAGCATCTTGTGCCAGCTGTTGCTGCATTTCATGCTAACGTTCAACGTAGCTCTCGCATTGACAACCAGCCCGAGTCTATGCCTCCCTGGGAAATCACCACCATCTCATCTAATAAAACAACAAAGTTACGGCGCTCCGATACATCATCTACAATTGACGAACGCTCCATCATCGAGGCCCCATGCGCTAATACCTGCAAGCTATATACAGATGCTGCTATCTTACATGACGGTGGAAAGACATCATTCCTGAGTACTACGCATAATTTTGTTAGTGGCCACCAGCGTTATCTATCTACGGAAGCCACTCCTCTTATGATGGAACTTCAAGCCATCCGCGATGCAATCCAGGATACTACCTCTAAGCTGCGCACAATTAAGCAGATTGACATATGCACTGATTCCTTGGGAGCTAATAAGGATCGAGCTCAAAAAAGTACGCAAAGCGATGGAGATATGCGAGGCGATTCATAAGCTGAACCATAATACGGTAGACTAGCGTAAAAGTACATTGGATTTAAGACCATGCTGCGAACTCACACAACATTGCTGCTGACCAGCAGGCGCACTGCCCTCCAGACATAGATCTTCCAGCCATTCCCCTTCCACCTCAGCCCTTAAACTTACTCTATACCAGTGAAAATGTTCTCCGGCAGGATACACGTGCTCTCATTCCACCGTGTGTCTGTTCTCTCCCTCCTCACTTTACTAGGGCGGAGGAAGTTATGCTTAGGAGGCTACGGGCAGGGGTGGCCCTTACACCGACCGTTGTATCATCATGGAACTGGTCACATTTACGAGATGGTGATACATGTCCGTATTGTCCCACTTCAGCGATGCAAGCATATACATACCACCTTTTATGGACATGCAAAGGGTTGCAGCCACAACGCTCCCGTCACCTCGCTCAAGCCGGCTTTCGCTACAGCGACACAGCCAGTTACAACCGCTGCAGATTCCACAAGACACTATTTCACTTCATAAATAACACCGGCCTAACAGCACACATTTAACGAAAATAATATGCCTTAAAGGCAAGTCTTTGTCGCAGCAAAAAAAAGTACTAAGTGCTACTTCGCGGTTCTCGCTACTCTGCCAGCATTCCTTCGGCCATAGCCGAGAGCAGCGTGCCGCCCACACAGGAATGAATGAAAGGAGAGCGCATGCCTAGCCGGCGCCCTACAAAAAATGTGTGGAGGAATTGGCGTCCTGGCTGCCATATCTACTGGGTACAATGGCGGCGTTGCCATGGTTACGTGTTGTGTAGTGTAGCTGGTCTAGCAGTGAGCGGTGGTGGCATATGCGCCTCCGCAGGTCTCGTACTGAACCGTGGCGGAGAATATCTACGCTTTGTTCCGCGTTCTTAGTGACGCAGTGTTCTTTCAGTAGTTACTATACGCCTAACAACAAGTGAAAAGCCTGTTCTGAGCCACGGGGCTTTAAGATTGTGTGAAACGACCGCGTATATCCATGTGCCACACGGCGGATAAAGTGTCTGAAGTGCTTGATTAAATTGTGGTCAGACATTGTCACAAAATGGAACCACGACGAACACCTTGCAGGCGCATGACGGTTGTGAAGTATTCCTGCTTGTGACAACGGACGAAGCATTTGTGCCGAGGACGTCGTGTGTGCAAATGTATTTTCATTTTCGATATGTGTCCCGGTGTCCGGGGACCACCGCGTGGTCCCACATCACGTCTACATGGCCATGCCTCTCACCGCGATGACATCGGTTGCCCTAGTCACCGCAGCAAGCTGCAAAGCTGGGTATACAGACGAAAGCAGGACCTCCTGGTCCTTCCATCTTGCGATGGTAGGCTGTCCCTGCAGGGTAGGATCAGCAGGGCAGCCGAATATGATGTGGGAAAGAATGGCGTGAGGTTCGCCATAGAAGGAACATACCGGGAAAATGCCACAGTAGTGGGACAGCAGCTGAGGGGAAGAAAGAGTGCGAGCCTGGAGACGTCTCCACAAGATTTGTTGGGAGTGCGTAAGAGAGGAATTTGGAGGAGGGTAGATCCAACAGTTCAAATGGGGTATTTGCGGGAGCTTTGCAAAAGTGTGTGGCCGCTCCTTCGAGAAGCCCGAATCGAGGCCGTCCTGAGCTCAGCAAATCAATCCTCGGGCCAATTTATTGGCAGCCTCATTTCCGGGGTTCCCTGAATGAGCCGGTACTCACTGAGGCTCTATTATTGGCGGTAAATATTGTGTGGGGGTGTTCGACAACTGCCAATCAGAGGGGTATATCCTGCCCCTGGCATAGTTGTACAGAACAGTTTTTGAATCAGTGAAGGCGTACTGTACATCAGATTGTGCAAGGGCTAAGACGATGGCGGTCTCCTCTGCTTCCTCAGCTGTAGAGCCTGAGGTGAGGGAGGTGGTGAATCAGGAATGAGGTAGCGTAGGGTTGTAGGCAACTGCCACAGCTTCCAATGCTGTACAAGCGGCGTCTACCCAAATGGCACCCTCAGCTTGTCCGTAACTCTTGTGAAGAGCTTTTGCGCGAGCTACAGGGCGAGCGATGTGATTCCTAGTGTGGACGTTGCGAAGCAAGGATTTGACTATTAAAGAGGCATGAATGTGTTTTGGAATTCGCAGGCAGGTTATTTGATTAGCGGGTATGTTTCTGTAATAGGAGGCGAGAATATGGCGGCCAGAGGCGCTAGCGGAAAGTCTTAAATACTGTGCCTGAAGATGTGCCTCAACTATCTCAGAAAGGGTGTTGCACAAGCCCTGTTCAAAACGTTTGGCTGTGCTTGTGCTACGAGGAAGGTTCAGGGCTGCCTTAGTTGCAAGGCTGATCGAGACATTCACGCGTCCAGTTTCTGTGGCGTATAGAATGCGGCTAAGTGTGAAAGTATGTACAACTTTCATGTTGTCCGCTTCGTCTAAACCTTTGTGCATGGAAGATACGCCGCGTAAAAGCTGCAATACTGATCACGTAGAACCCTTGAGTGTTTTAGGATGTGGTCATTCCATCCGAAATTCTGCAAGTAAAGGCCAAGGATTCGCAGTGTGGGCGTGAAGGGGATAGCGGTTCCTCGTAATATGATTTCGATGGGAGAGTTAGCGGCTGATTTCGGTTGATTTCGGTCTCACAAGAAGGAGAGCGGATATAGAGGGGGAGCATTCGAGCTCAATAGATGACGCGCGAGCTGAAATGATGTCGGCTGCTAGTTGAAGATCGAGTTTCTTCTAATTGCCCATCAGAGCCATACGTAGTCCATGTCGTTATATCGTCCGTGTATAAGGTATGCTTTAGGTGTGGGTTGAGATTTAGTTTGTAGGCTTAGAGAATAAGAGCAATATTAAAGAGTAAGGGGGAGAGGACCACGCCTTGAGGAGTTCCAACCTCGCCGAGGATGTAAAAGGCCGTGCTCAGGTTATTAATGTGCAAGGAGGCAGTGCGCCCAGATAGAAAAACACGAACATAGTTATAAGTTCCGGGGCCTACTTGTAGTGTCTGCAGTTGCCTTAGGATGGCATCGTGTCGAATTCTATCGAATGCCTTAGTGAGGTCTACCACCTGAATAGCTTTAGTATGGTGGGGAATGGTATCATCACGCATGCCGTGAGTAATTTGGAGCACGGCATCCTGCGCGGAAAGATGCGCACAAAATCCTACTATACTGTGGGGGAAATATTGATTTTCTTTCATGTACATCGTCAACCTAGCAAGGATTGTGTGCTCGAAGACCTTGGCAAGACAAGATGTTAACGAAATGGGAGGAATATTGTCGATGGTGATGGGTTTGTGAGGTTTATGGATAAATATGATTTTCGCGTGTTTCCAGAAGGCAGGGAGGATACCAGCATCCCGACATTCATTAAAGTAGTTCACTAGATCAGATATGGAAGCATCATCAATATTTCGGAAGGCAGTGTTAGTAATTTGATCTTAACCGGGTGCTGTATTACGTATTTTAGTTAGGCTCCGCGAAATTCTGATTCTGAATTAAGGGCATCAAGCTGGAGTTGGGCTGTGCCAGAGTACTCGGGGTGTTTGGGGGGAGACCAGGTGTGGTATAGGTGCATTTCACGTGTGTAAGGGAGGCATTGGTGTCCTGCCAATGGTTATGAGTGCGGCGGCGTGTGACGCGTCTGGTTTTTAGATTGCGTCGGCTCTAGCATGTGGCGCTACAGATGCCAAGCGCGAGTTGTAGAGATTTTCGTGGAGATTCCAACAAACCTGAGCCCAGTTAGCTTTGCAAGGGGTCGTGCTGTACTGTTCTATTTGCGCTTGAAGCTGCGCGAGTTTGATATCATATTCCGGTTGTACTTTTGAGTTTTCTACCTTTGCGTAATGTTATTATTAGCTTCCAGGAGATGGGCGTGCTTACTGTCGATAATGGGGATTTTCGGGGTTGTATCTAGCGTTTGGGTATTCTGGCGAATGTCCTCCTGTAACAGCATAACCTAGGAGCCATAGTCGAAGGGGGCCTGTGTTGGTCGTGATTGCCTGAATTTGTGGAGCTGGTCCCATTTGACTCACCAAACGGTAAATTTACGCCGAGGTTGTTGATAATTCACTACAATGCGAATTAGGTCGTGATGAATGAAACCACCGCAAGAGCAGCAAGACGATGAAATGTAAATCATGACATTCATTGCATCCGGCATGGTTTTCATGTCACTTAAGCTGGTCATAGTCACTTAAGCTGGTCATAGAGTCATGTTATGGCATAGTAAGTTGGGTATCGATACCATTATCGAAACAGCCGTGAGAGATGAACGTCATAGGCGGCTAGATAGATAGATAGATAGATAGATAGATAGATAGATAGATAGATAGATAGATAGATAGATAGATAGATAGATAGATAGATAGATAGATAGATAGATAGATAGATAGATAGGGGTAAATACCGCCGTCAAAACGACCAATGAAACTCCCAGCAATCCTCCACATCCCCCTATGGTCCCCTTCAAAGATGGTGTATTTTTTAAATACTGTAGTTTTTCTTAGGGCACTTCTTCGACGTAAAAACTTTTCCCTGCCCTGCCCTGCCCTGCCCTGCCCTACCCTGTCCTATTTTACCTCGCTTCTCCTTCCCGCGGCCTAGCAGCACTTTGCTATGCATCGCTATAGCAAGTGGGCCGCTTTAACGCAGTTTATTTTCGCCAGATCTGTTTATTTCGAAATCTAAAAGCGCAGAGGGGAGATGGGGGAGAGTTCTTATGGACAAATTGTCGGAACACGGTGCCATTTGAAAAAAAAAACATGTATCAGAACTCAAATACGGATGATTTCTGATAAAAATCCGATGGCACTATTCTAGTACCATGTTGACAATAATGTTCAAGTTGGCTGTCTTAGTGCCAATACTGAAATATCATTTCCATTTTTTGGTTAAGGTTCAGCACATAGTGCTCATGGAAACAATGCTTTGGACCAATAATCTCTGCATACGCATTACTAAAATAAAGAAAGGTATGTTGGACGAAGTCATGTGTAGGCAGCGGCCTGCGTGTTTGAGACCCCTGCTATAAACGTGATGCCAGTCAAGGCTATGCACTGATTGCTCTCTCCGTTTGCTTTCCTCCTCCTCCTCACTCTCATTGTACTTTCCCACCTCCTTTCTATACCGTTTCATGCCTAACTATTTTAGACCCACTTTTGCCTATGTTTGGCTTTAATATCTTTACCCAACCTCTTCCCTCTCTATCTCCGTCACTTCATTTTGTCTTTCCCTTGCTGTACTATACATAGCTATGCTATAGATGTCGTTACCGAAGTAAGGCCAAGTGATGAATAAAGATGACAGCAGATGACTGCACACGATAACCAAGGCCTCCAAGTCGTTCGCACTTAATACGCACCCTGACGTAAGCATTATCTGCTTCTTCATTGGTGCTGTCCTCGAAGGCTATCTTCATGAGAATCGCCGTGTTTCGCTGGAGTGCAGGGAAGTAGAACGCTTTTCCGCCAGTCATGGTTGCCAACTTTTCGATCTGATGATCAGCGGATGCCCCCATCGCCATGGTACTGACTCCCACCTTGGCTGCTGTCAGTTCTGGTAAGACGTCATACAGTTTCGGCTTCCTGTTTTCTTCATCATCGCTCATCAGCAATATCATGCTGCCTTGCGGTGTCTCATCTGTACTGTTCAGCACCTGCAATACAATTAGTTTTGCACATATTACTGCACTCCAACGAAGAGTTCTAGAAGCGGCCCTACTACACTGTTTTTGAGCATGGTCAGGAAAGGCTAAGGAGAGTGATATGCCCGGGGAGGGGTTGAAGCTGCCACCCAGGATCCGGCGAAGGACGACTCTTGCGACACGTCTCATGAACGAGTAGAAGATGCATTTAATTTACATATTTGCAAGAGAAGTACATGGCAGCGAGAGCCTTTCCATCACAAGGGCCCAGAGCGCACTCGACACGAGCGGGCCAGCGAAGTCTAGAGAGAGAGCCGACCGCACACGCGACGCGCTTTTTATACTCCTCGTCCGTGCACGTGCATCTTCTCGGACGCAGTATGTGTGTCCCAGCGACGCTGATGTGCGTTTCCTGTGGCGCACACAGACGCCTCCCGCGTTCCTGCAGGACGTGGACAGCGTTTGACCGTTACGCCGATGAGCGTCCCTTGCAGGTCACCTCCTTGCTGTGCCGGTCATAACAGCCCGTCCGCCGCCCGAAGAGGTCACGGAAGGGCGGCAGTGGCGCTGCTCCCTGAAGTGGCCGTTGTGCTTCTTCTCGGGTGTTCCCCTGATCGTCAACCACTACCCATACACGCACCCCACACAGCACACAAACAGAACACTGACACTGCGAGCACTCAGTGCGTCTAAGATTCGCCAGATTCAAGTTAGGGCGAAGCTCCTTTCATTGTTTATTGCCGAACAGAAGACTACACTGAGGTGGTGACCAAGTGAACTCGAACAAAGAAATGAAAATGCGCGCGCACACACATGAGGCTAAATAGTAGCACTTGCTACCGTGAATCGCTTGGGACTTTCCCATTGTCATGCAGCTCTAGCTCTTGAACATCGCGTCGACTTTCATGCCGACGGGCAAACGTGCCACGCCTGCCTCCAGTGTCGTTGGGAGCTTGTACAGCCAGGCCAAGTGCATATCGGTCATCTGGGAGCATGACAACAGGAACTCTCTGCGAGATGCCCAGCCTCCGCAAACGTGAGCGCCGAAATCGTCGCAAGGATCCACACTTTTGTCCAGCTGACCTTCGATGCGACGCTTGTGTTCCTCGCAGCCTTTGGTGGTACAAAACCTCTCGCGCTGCGCATTTTGACGGGCTCGCAGAAAACTATGAATCCCAGGACGACAATTATGACAAACAGTACCAGCAGCACCTTCACAATGCGCCACAAATCCAGGCCGGCCTTTTCTTCCTTACAAGAGGGTGTCTCGGCACGAACGTCGAGCAATGCGATCAAGGCATTCAGCGATTGCGTACCCCTCTTGCCCTTGTTAGCAGAGGCTCTTGGCGCAGCGGTATCGCTTGAAGATGAAGCAGGATGTTCGGATGACCCAGGTAGAGATGTAAAGGCTGTAGCCTTGGGGTTCTCGGAAGTTGCTGGATGGGCAAGTTCCAGGTCGCCTGGCTTAGCGGGACTGTCTGCTGTGTCCTTGGATCCTGCGGCGCTTAGGACGTCGCCTTTTTGGACCCCACCCTCCACTACCTTCTCGTCTATCTGGGTGTCTGGAGTCATCGCCGATTCTTGCGTCGGACCAGAGCGAGCTTATGGTGCGAGGCGGCAAGTTTGGGGTTCGCCAGGGGACCGTCTGTCACTGAGCCCGTCGCCGAGCCCGTCACTGAGCCCGTAAAAGAAAACACTACCTTCGGTTTCCGACAGTCAGCCGCTATGTGTCTTGGCTCTTGGTACCGGAAACACAAAAGTGGCTTTTTCACCTCAAAACACTTTTTCTTCACCGAGGTTTCCTTTGCTTCGGTCTCGGGCGCATTCATTGCAGAGCTGGCGCCCTTACGCACAGAGCAATCCTCGAGCGGCCGTTTGCTGAATGGATGAACGCGTGCTTTTTCTGACTGGCGATGGATGGTGTACTCATCAGCCGCGCGTTCCATGTTCCGGACGGTGTTCCGCCGCGGTTCCTTGTACCGGGCGATGGACGATGTACTCATCAGCATAGCTCAGCCGCGCGTTCCATGTTCCTCTCCCCAGGTCTATCTTGAATCCACAGGCGCATTTCTTCATTCAAGCACCCGTAAAATTGCTCAAGGCAGATCAAGTCCACCAGCTTATTCCGATCCTCGTAGATACCTTCTCCCTTCAGCCACTCCACCAAATCGGCCTTCATGTTGAATACGAATTCCTGAAATGTCTCGCCCGTTTTCTTTTGTGCGTCCCTAAACCGGCGGCGAAACGCTTCTGCTGAAAGCCGGAATTTCTTTAGGAGCGCAGCCTTCACTTTGTTATACTCATCCGCGTCTGTTGCTGGCAAACGCGCAAGCGTGTCCGCTGCTTCGCAGGGCAGTACCATTAGTAGCTTTTGAGGCCACGTGGCACGATCAAACCCCATCCTCACACAAGTTCTTTCGAAATTTATAAGAAACAACGCTATGTCCTCGCTCATTTTGTAAGGCTACAAGAGGTCCCTCATGCTCACTCGTGCGCCTGCCCGAATCTCGGCATTTTCTGTTCCCAGATCACTAGCGCCTTTTGCCTCTGCAATCTTAAGCTGAAGCCGCAAGCGCTCAAGCTCACTTTCTTGGCTTTCCGCTTCTTCATTGCGCCTGACGGTTTCTCTTTCAAACATAAGGCGCTTTCTCTCTGGACTTCGCTGGCCCGCTCGTCTCGAGTGCGTTCTGGGCCCTTGTGATGGGAAGGCGCGTCTGCACGCTCTCGTTGCAATGTACTTCTCTTGCAAACATGTAAATTAAACGCACCTTCTACTTGTTCGTGAGACGCGTCGGAAGAGTCGTCCTTCGCCGGATCCTGGGTGGCAGCCTCAACCCCTCCCCGGGCATATCAAGAGGTAGTCTAGGTACTTAGAACACGTAACCGAAGTGTAAAGCATTGCATGTAGCTGGCAGGCACTTTCAAATCTCACTTAAAAGACAGCTAGAAGGTGCTCGGTCTTTGTGGTCTAGTCACTTCACGGATGGCTCATATTTGAAGTGACGCGGGCGGACAGTGGGAAAGCGAGAGCATAAAGAATTAGCAAATAATTGTGCCACCCTTGCAGCAAGTGGTAACGAAGGTAATACACTAAACAACAAAACATACATATGCAAAGTGCACTGAATTGCCACTAACTCGGCAGATGAGGCGCTTCAATATAGTGGCCACAGCAGCTACATTTTTTATGGCGGCGAAATGCTAGAATCGGTGTTTCCAGACTTATGCGCACCCACAAGAATACCAGATGGTTATGATTTCCGGAGCTCTGGCACTACGACGGCACTAATGTATATATTGTAATTTTTGGTATGCCAAAACCTCGAGAAGTCATATAATTAAGCACTTGAATTCATAAATTTTTGCTCAATTACCTTTTTGGTTAGAGTGCGGCTCTCCAGCTCACTTCAGCCAGTGGGCCGCAGCCACTAAACCACTTCCGCGAGTGCAGGGCAGTCGAAATGCTTGAATAAAAAAAAGGGGCGAGGGGTATTGAACAAGATATCAGCCTTGATGTTGCCATTTGAAAAAAACCCACTGCATGTTTCTTCATAGGTGTCAATTGTTCAGGGGATATTGAGTCAGGCTTCGAAAAGCATCGACACGAATCTGCAATGTGACTGAAATCTCGACACCTGAAATATAAACTTTTTTTTTCCACTGTGATATTTCAACGTACGGTGACCACAATGTTTCCTGACAAAAAAGATTGATTGAGGCCAGTCATGTTTATATAGCTCATGGGCATGTTCTTTAGGAAAAAATATATGGGACGAAGACAGTCATGTGCGGTGCGGGTCACTAGAGACCGGTTTGTGGGCCGTGTGCCTGTGATCTCTGGACTGGAGGTTACACTCGTGAAGTCACGTAGCCGGTTAATAAACATTATGACTTACTCAAAACAGAAGAAAGCAAAATTAAGAGAAAAGGCGCGAAATGAAATTACGTTGAAAGTACAGTGCAGTCACCTGGAGGGCTTGTTGGAGGCCGCAACCAATGCACGCCGGCCCGGCCGCTCTCAAATCATTCACCGCGTTCAAGAAGCTCGGCCTGGTAGAAACATTCACTGACATCAATGGGTGGCGAACTGCGGCAGTGCTACTGAACGTAATGATGGCAAGCCTCTTCGATTCATCCGCAATGTCTTGGACGTATCGTTTTGCTGCTTCCTTCAGGAATGACATCCGATTATTGCCCTGCAACATCCACAGAATACGCTTGTGAAGTTATTGATGCTTCTCCGCCGTTTTACATGTGCACTCACAAAGACCCTGATGTTTGCACTTACACGAAGTTCAAGTGGGTTAGCATGGATAAACGCACATCGCTCATGTTTAATCGGAGCCCCTCGTTCCCACGACCCGGTGCTTGCTCCGACGCATGCTCTGATTGAGGCAGAAGTGACGGCAAACAAACGTGGCACTGGAGCGGGATGCTGCACCCGAGTGCCTGAAGCGAACGCTACCCGAGGCAGGTGGCAACAGTGCGTGCTTCAAGCGGGACACAGCAACAAGCTTTGCGACCACAAAGCAGCTATAATGAAGGGTGAACGGAAGCCACGTCTCACTATCATATTGTCACGGGGTCGTGACGTGGCCGAAGACAGGACACTTTGTGTTGGAATATAACTGTTTATTTGGGCAAACCTGTGCCCGGTAAACGGAAAATCCGATTAGAGTAGCAGTCTTGGACTGATAACGGCGAACAGAGCGTCGGCCGTCGATCAACTACTACCAAAAGCGTCGAAGTGCGTCGGCATTTATACTCTTGCCATCGAATGTTCTAGCGTTATCGCTGGTGGTGGCGTAGGTTCCAGACTAATCTGTACAGTTCGAAGAGTGGGCGTGATCTTATCGAAATGATCTACTAAAGTCCGGAAGCTTCTCGAAAACTGCAGGCGCGGTTTGCGCTGAGAAGAAATTGTGTAGTGTTTTGGGGCGATAAAAAAACTTGAGAAATAGAACGTGGCATTGCCCTTCTCTGAAAAAGGTATCGTCCCGATGCTTTAACTAAGATGAAGGTACAATAATAATGCAAGAAAGTACAATAAATAAATTAGGATACATTATTAATACAAAAAAACACTGTCTCAGTTTGTTAACGCGCATGAAACGGCTTGAGGCGCGCGACATGAACGACTTCAGGTGGCGATCGGCGTCGTTGAGAGTTCGTGATGCCGTCGGCAACAACCTCGTAATCAAGTGGGCCGAGACGTCGAACCACCCTGTACGGTCAGAGGTACCGTCACAGAAGCGTTTCACTTCACTGTCGGCGTATCGGCGTCCACACCCAAACACGTTCACCTTGCTGGTATTCCACGAAGCGTCGTCGAAGATTGTAACGGCGGCTGTCAGTCGTCTGTTGATTCTTGATACGGAGACGCGCGAGTTGTCGGGCTTCTTCGGCGCGTTGAAGGTACTCACTCACATCGAGGTTTCCTTCGTTGGTGACGTTGGGTAACATGGCATGGAGCGTAGTTGCCGGGCTCCTTCCGTAGACCAATTTGTATGGAGATATCTGCGTCGTCTCCTGCACCGCCGTGTTGTATGCGAAGGTCACGTACGGAAGAATGGCGTCCCACGTCTTGTGTTCGACATCGACGTACATTGACAGCATGTCGGCGATTGTCTTGTTTAGCCGCTCGGTGAGACCGTTGGTCTGTGGGTGGTACGCTGTCGTCCGGCGGTGGTTTGTGCGGCTGTATGCCAAGATCGCTTGAGTTATGTCGGCAGTAAATGCCGTTCCTCTGTCGGTGATAAGGACCTCCGGGGCGCCGTGACGTAGGACAATATTTTCGATGAAGAACTTAGCTACCTCGGATGCACTGCCTTTTGGCAGGGCTTTTGTCTCGGCGTAGCGGGTGAGGTAGTCGGTAGCTACCACGATCCATTTGTTTCCAAAGCTGACGTCGGGAACGGCCCCAGTAGGTCCATACCAATCTGCTGGAAAGGTCGGCGAGGTGGTTCAATTGGCTGCAAAAGTCCTGCTGGTCTTGTCGGTGGTGTCTTGCGTCACTTACAGTCCCGGCATGTCCTCACATAACGAGTGACGTCGGTGGTAAGACGTGGTCAATAGTACCTTTCTTGTATCCTCGCGAGCGTGCGAGAAACACCGAGGTGCCCTGCTGTCGGATCGTCGTGCAGGGCCTGCAGGAGTTCTGGTCGCAGAGCTGAAGGCACCACAAGGAGGTACTTGGCTCGAAGCGGTGAAAAGTTTTTCTTTTGGAGAAGACCGTTTCGCAGGAAGAACGACGCAAGTGCGCGCTTGAATACCTTCGGGACTTCGGTGGTCCTGCCTTCGAGGTAATCTATTAGGGCATTAAGTTCCGGGTCGGCCCACTGTCGTTCAGCGAAGTCGTCGGTAGTTATTGTTCCCAAGAAGTAGTCGTCATCCGGGTTGTCGGGTGGTGGTTGGTCGACAGTCGGCATCGGAGTGTTTCTTACCGGACTTGTAAACGACGGTAATGTCACATCCTTGAAGTCTCAGACTCCATCGTGCGAGGCGACCTGAAGGGTCCTTCAAGGTGGCTAGCCAACACCAGGTGTGGTGGTCGCTCAAAACTTTGAAGGGCCTGCCGTAGAGGTAGGGGCGAAATTTCGACGTAGCTTAGATGATGGCGAGGAACTCCTTTTCTGTTGTGGAATAATTGGCTTCTGCTTTGGATAGCGATCGGCTGGCGCAACTAATATTCCTTTCAAGTCCATCAGCCCTCTGCACAAGAACGGCGCCAAGACCTACGCTGCTTGCGTCAGTGTGTATATCTGTCTCGGCGAATTCGTCGAAATGGGCAAGTAACGGAGGCGTCTGGAGGCGATGTTTAGGCTCCTGGAAAGCGTGTTCCTGCGGTGTTTCCCACTTGAACTCCACGTCGGCCTTCGTAAGGTTAGTGAGAGGATCGGCGATGCGGGCGATGTTTTTCACAAACCGCCTATAATAGGTGCACAGACCCAGAAATCGGCGCACCGCCTTCTTGTCAGTGGGGGGCGGGAAGTCGGCGATGGCAGCTGTTTTCCGTGGATCGGGACGAACTCCAGACTTGCTAATAACGTGCCCCAGAAACAAAAGCTCCTCGTACGCAAATCTGCACTTTTCTGGCTTCAGTGTGAGTCCGGACGTCTTGGTGGCTTTAAGTACAGCTTCAAGGCACCGAGGCTGCTCGTCGAAACTCTAACTGGTATTCTAATAAATAAATAAATAAATCCTGCCCGTACTGTATCCATAACGCGTTGAAACGTTGCAGGCGCTGAGCAAAGACCGAAGGGCATCACCTTAAACTCGAAGAGGCCGTCCGGTGTTATAAACGCCGTCTTCTCTCGGTCTCTTTCGTCGACTTCGATTTGCCAATGGCCAGTCTTGAGGTCCATTGACGAAAAGTACTTGACGCTATGGAGCCGATCAAGTGCGTCGTCTATTCGTGGGAGAGGATACACGTTCTTTCTTGTGATTTTGTTCAGGCGGCAATAATCGACGCAGAAACGTAGGGTCCCACCCTTTTTCTTCATTAACACCACGAGGGACACCCATGGACTTTTGGACGGCTGGATGATGTCATCCCGCAGCATTTCATCAAGTTGTCTCTTCATGGCTTCACGTTCTCGCGTCGAAACCCTGTACGGACTCTGACGGAGTGGTCTGGCATTTTCTTCGGTTATGATGCGATGTTTCATGATTTGGGTCTGCCGAATTTTTAATGACGATGAAATGCAATATTCGTATTGCAGGAGCTGGGCCTTGAGCTGTTCTTGCTTATGCTTCGGAAGTCTGGGATTGACGTTGAAAGCTGTGGGAGGGGCTTGGTTCCTCTGAGTAGGTTCCGCATAATCGGTGAGGGCGAAAGCACTGGTGGCGTCCACAATTTCTTCGATGTATGCGACCGTTGTTTCTTTGTTCACATGTTTGTACTCATTGCTCAAAATTCGTGAGCATAACCGTTGCTTTGCCTCCCCGCAGCTTTGCAATTCCTCTTGCGAAGCAAATATTTAGGGTGACCAACAGATGCTGACTGCCTTCAACGATGCCTTCCAAGTCAGGTGATTTAGGAGCGCCGACTGAAATAATGATGCTGGAGCGAGGCGGAATGGTGACTTGTTCTTCCAGCACATTCAAGGCATGGTTTCCTGACGGCGTGCGCGGCGGTAGTGCTTCTTCTGTGGATAACGTTATCGACTTTGTTCTTAGGTTGATGACAGCCCCATGGAGGCATAAGAAGTCCATACCAAGGATGACATCTCTCGAGCAACGCTGTAGGACTACGAAGTCTGTAGGATAAATACGGCCGTTAATAGTGACTCTCGCTGTGCAGATTCCTGTAGGCGTTACGAGATGACCTCCGGCTGTGCGGATTTCAGGGCCTTCCCAAGCTGTCCCAACTTTTTTTAACTTCGTGGCGAACAACCCATTGATGACGGAATAGTCGGCTCCAGTATCGACGAGAGCGGTCACACTGTGGCCGTCGATAATAACATCGAGGTCGCTAGTTCGCCGTCTCGTGTTACAGTTAGGACGTGGCGTCGGGTCACGGCTGCGTCGGCTTGTTCCGCTGCTTCCATGTTGCGTCGTCAGGCCACTTTTGGTAAGTGAGCTGTCACCGTCAGGGCTTTGCCAGGTTGGCGTTGTGTTCGGAAAGCTCCGTCGCGTCGTCGTCGGAGGAAAAGGATCTTCGGTAGTTCGTCACACAGCAACCGCCCCTCCATCGGTTGCTGCCCTTAGTTTCCCGGATACGGGCTAGGAGACCAGCCCCGCGTTGGGCCAGAATACTGCCGGTGGTGCGGCGACATGCGGCGGCTAGGCGACGGCGAACGGGAAGGACTTCGTGGTGTCAATTGAGTTCCTGTCAGGTAGTCGGCGATGTTACGTGGCCGTTCTCCTGGCTGTGGATGCGGTGCATTGACGGCGAAGCCACGCAGTCCCATCTGTCGGTTCTGGCAACGGCAGCATGTGTGTCCGGCCACGCCGCAGTGGTGGCAGAGCGGGCGGTTGTCAGGGGTGCGCCAGACGTCAGTCTCCCTCGGCGTACTGCACTGGGCCGCTGGCGAACGGTAGGACGTCGGTGGGGTGGTGGCGTCTGGCGACGGAAGTGCGATGGGGCAGCATTTTGGCGTGCGCGTGGAGGAGGGGTGTGGCGGCTTGCTGCAGCAGCATATCTCATGGCTTGCAGCTGAGGCTCTTGAGACTGAGGAACGCCCAGCGATTGCTGGATCTCCTGGCTTACGAACTTCGCGATGGATTCCACGTGAGGCTGCGCTGAAGGTAGTAATTTCCGCAGCTCTTCTTGCACGATCGCTCGGATCGTCTCACGCAAGTCAGAGGTTCCAAGCCCTTGAATGCCGGCGTAGCTTGTAGACGAGAAGCTACGGTTATATTGCCGCGTGCGCATCTCGAGCGTCTTCTGTATCGTAGATGCTTCTGAAATGAATTCGACGACCGTCTTAGGCGTGTTTCTGATCAGCCCGGCGAAGAGTTCCTGCTTTACTTCTCGCATGAGCAGACGGACCTTTTTCTCCTCGGACATGTCGGAACCAGCGTGGCGGAAAAGTTTTATCATGTCTTCCGTGAATAGCGCCACGTTTTTGTTTGGCATCTGCATGCGGGTTTCGAGAATAGCTGCGGCCTTCTCCTAGCGCACCACACTTGCGAAAGTGGTGAGGAACCTGGCGCGAAAGACGTCCCACGTTGTAAGGCTTCGCTGTTGATTCTCGAACAAGGTCCGAGAAGCATCTTCTAAGGCGAAATACACATGCCGGAGCTTGTCATCATCTGTCCACTCATTGAAGGCGGCGACGTGGTCAAACCTTTCGATCCAGCTTTCCGGGTCTTCCAGTGGCGAACCGAGGAAAGGTGGCGGCTCTTTGGGTTGTCGCGGAGCAGGAGTGGTGCAGGCTGCACGGGGCGGTCATGGTTGCAGTAGTTGATGTCGGGATCCGGGTCTGCCTGGCTGCTTCAGAAGGGGCCCGTACTCTGGTTGTAGTCCCCTCTGCCGGCGGCTTGTTTGCTGATCAGGGTAGGCATCCGTGTCTTCTTTGCCGCTTGGGCTGGAGTCGCGGCTTGAAGGGGACGTCCGGAACATCAAAGAAGCAGCACCTCCACCAGATGGATTAATAATCGTGACGTGGCCGAAGATAGGAGACTTTGTGTTGGAATTTAACTGTTTACTTGGGTGAGCCTGTGCCCGGTAAACGGAAAATCCGATTACAGTAGCATTCTTGGACTGATAGCGGCGAACAGAGCGTCGGCCATCGATCAACTACTACCACAAGCGTCGAAGTGCGTCGGCATTTATACTCTTGCCATCGAATGTTCTAGCGTTATCGCTGGCGGTGGCGTAGGTTCCAGAATAATCTGTACAGTTCACAGAGTGGGTGTGATCTTATCGAAATGATCTGCTAAAGTCCAGAAGCTTCTCGAAAACTGCAGGCGCGGTTTGCGCAAGGAAATAATTGTGTAGTGTTTTGGGGCGATAACAAAACTTGAGAAATAGAACGTGGCAATACACGTATAATAAACATCACGTTATGTATATACCGTGTTTGTCACGTCCTTCCATGATGATCGAGTGGGCGAAATGCACGGAGGATTCATGGTTTACCGATGTGCCTCCGGAGATTCACCCTATCATCACCATTCAATTCGTGGATATGCTGTGATTCTTTTTACGTCAGAGCATCTTAAGCTCGGAGCAGTGTCCATTCTGCGGCGTCCGCACCCATACCACGCACACACAGCTCTCTCATTTTACGCAGGTGTGCACTCTTTCTACCTTCTCCCCTATGCAGATGTGTGCGCTCTCCTCCTACGCTTTGCGTTTTTCCGCCATAGGTGCGGCGCAGTAAATCATTGACCTCCTACGAGAGAGATACTTATGGAGCGGCACTTTTCGTTTTAAAGCCACTTATACTCTGTTTCACACGTCATGTGCAACGTTGCGGAAGCTAGCGAGACTTCTTGCAGTCGATGCGTTCGCAACAAAAAGTAGTACGATGTTCTTACCCTCAAGTAATTTTATTTCTATTTTGTTACTACTGCGAGAAGTAATAGAAGGTATTATGTGCCTTATAGACAAAAACGCCGTTGAACATCTGTTAATACAGCGAAAGCTGTTATGACATCAGAACCCGGGTCACGTGCGGTGCCGTCGTTGTCCGTCGCCGCCTGTGTGCATAACCAATATTGAAAATAAAAAAAGACTCAGTAAATTAAAAAAAAACTTCAACGACACAATAGGGTTAGCACCTTGGTCTGATGAGTTTCAGCCCAGTATTCTACCAATGAGCCCCCGCGCCAGTGCTCGGACCTCGTTTTTAAACTGCCCTTAGGCAGGCTTGATGTCGGGAAAGCAATCTTCTTATTGTGAGTAATAAGCGTTTTAGAACATCACAGGACCAGCCAGGCGTCACAAAATGTGAATTGCGTAACGAGTCGGTCGTCCAATGCGCCTACCCATAAGAAAACTTGTTCTTGATCACCTATTTACAGTGGTGCATACCCACTTCAGGCATAATACTTCATCGTCGACAGCCACTGCATAAAAAAATTTTACAAAATTTCTAACAAGTGCGTATTGGATACCACGCTTATCCAAAGAATAACAAAGGATAGCATACTCAATGCTGACCTACTACACAAAAAGTTTAATTAATTATGATGTAGTTGGTGCCCAGCAGTGTGCTTGTAGCAGTTACCCAAAGAGTGTTTAGACAAATCTCCGAAAGGCCGCTCTTCTGTCTCTTGATGTGGCTGGGCTGCGAGTTCCGCGCAGGACCGCCGTTTTTTTTTTGTGCGACTTAGTGTTCGCGTGACGTCACAACTAGGCTCTCTACTCTGGGTACGTCACATGGGTGGCCACCTGGACTGGCCACCAGTGTCAGTGAGGGATAAAACACTAAAGGGTCGTTTGGTACCCGCGTTCTTTTGTGCTCGGCCCGCTTTTTTCCTGTTGGGTCGTCGCGCCAAATGGGAGCACAAATAAACGTCAGGGTGAACCGGCCGTGATCAGATCGCAAGCGAGCGACTACGACACGCGCAAAGTTATACGTTTTGCTGGCCGAACTTCTCGCAAAGCTTCCCCAGCGTTGCACCTGATGTATTAAACGGAGTATAGAGCCACTAAAATATAACCCTCGCTCACTCGTCCCCCCCTCTCTCTCTCTGGTACGCCGGTAAACGAAGCAAGTGTCGCGGTGCAGTATAAAGCGCGCGTTCGCTGTGCTACCGCCCTTCTTTACGCCACGGTCGTACACGTTGCAGATTACACATCACAGCAGGCGTTGCGCCCCGTGGGTTCAAGACATTCACGGCTGTCGTGCTCTTCTGTAGCATGCATGGTCGAGTGACGCCCGCTCTCAGAATCTTCATGTATTCGCTCTCACTTCTTACGTTAAACGTGGTCAGGAACATTTCCAACGAGACGAAGTCGCCTCTCTCGGCGGCTTCGTGCATGGTTTCGTAGTGATTTTCAGGTGTTGCTTTACTGTCGCTTTCTCGACGGTAGAAGCGTCGTCGGCAAGCGGAGTTTTACGGTTCACCAGGGCCGGATTTTTGACTGAGATGAACGACGCACCCCCCCCCCCCCCTCCCCCGCGATGTTTTCGGATCCCACTATGGTTGCCCGTAGGGGGATATGATTTGAATTTTTTTCTATGAAGTATCTCGTGTTTCCATTTTTTTCAGTGGTCTTATAAGGGAGCCTGATAACCATACAGTCTCTGTTGTTTTCAGCTCGTTGACTTCCAAGAAAATTTCGTCTTCCAGCATCACTGGGCACTTGTAGCGCAGTCAATTTTTTATCACGTGAAAACTTAGACAACGTCATCCTAGACGAAGAAAACAACCAACATTGCTAATCTACCTATCAGTATGCGTAGTTCAACGCTTTCGCGGAACCATAGAATCTTGGCAAAGGACTGACGCAGATGCTTGCATTGATTGTGTAGTACAACGAATCTGTGGAGCTAGAAGCCTTACATTTTTCCAATCTGCGAACAAACCACTAGTTTTGTCAGGCTTTCCAATTGCGGTTGTGTAGAGTCCTCCGTATCGAACACCCGTTACCAGTACACATGCGCACCTCCAAGGAAACCAAGAAATTATTGAAAACATAAAGATGTCAAGCCGTGGCCGTTTCGTGCATATACGGGCATGTTTAATGATGGTGGCTTTTCCTACTAGAACATTCTTGTGATGCATCAATCTACAGGATAACTTTCTTTTAGGGGCAAAGCTCCTTATGATCTAGGGCAATCCCTCGTCCCGCCGGCGTACCCAGTTGCGTCTCCCTTATCATGCAATAGATGGCTTTTCCATAGAGATGCATTCAAGCTGCAGTTGGGTGACGATCTACTAGATGGCGCTGTACGCATTTTGTGCCATCATCATCAGCAGTTATGATTTTTAATGATAATGAAGGTAGTGAGCTTAGAATACAGGAGGTCACGCTAGAGATAACAAATAAATGCCAATATCTGGGCGTATGGATAAGCAATAGGATCGAGTACCTAAGGGAACTTGAAATATACGTGACGACTAAAGGTAACAGGAATGCAGCAGTGATGAAAAATAGCACTGTGGAATTACAATAGATATGATGTTGTGAGAAGAATATCGAAAGGGATCATGGTTTTTGGTCTGACGTTCGGCAATGCAGTCTTGTGCATGAGATCAGAAGTTCAAGCAAGGTTAGATATTAAGCAGCGTAGAATAGGTTGTCTTGCCTTGGGAGCTCACGGCAACACACCGAATCAGGGAGTACAAAGTGATATGGGATGGACATCATTTGAGAGCAGGGAAGCTAGCAGCAAGATAAAATTTGAGAAGCGATTGAGAGAAATGGAAGAGGAGTGTTGGGCTAGGAGGAAGGTTTTCAGCTGCTTGTCCATGAAGAATGTAGATACAAAATGGAGGAAGCGAACCGGAAAATTGATGGGTGAATACTTAGAAAACCGCAGGGGGGCAAACCAAAAAGAACTATCGGTTAAGAAGAAGCTGAAGGAAACGGAGACTGGCATGTGGAGACTTGGCATGATTAAGATGTCCGCGCTAGAGATCTATCAAGTTTTTAAGCAGGAAATTGCCAAGGAGAGGATCTATGATAATACTCGGGGTAGTTCTCTACGGTTTGAAGCCAGGACGGGAGTATTGCGAACCAAGACATATCGGGCCAAATATGAAGGGGTAGACACGGTATGCAGTGCGTGTGGAGAGGAGGAGGAAACTGCTGAATACTTGATAATGGTCTGTAAAGGGCTTCACCCTATAGTCCAGGATGATGGCCCAGAGTTTTTCAAAGCACTGGGGTTTAGGGACAGGGTGGGCAAAATAGACTTTGAGCGGGTAGAATTAACTAGAAGGAGGTTATTTGATTGGTGGCCAAACTCAAGGCACGAGTGAAAATTAAACCCTGCACTGCAAAGTACCAATCGTCAACTTCACTATTTAAAAAAAGATAAATCTTGTTGTTGGTTAACTGAGTAATATGGCTTGGTGGCGTTAGCCACCACCCGATCTAAAGGGTGCAGCCACATCAATCCATTCATCCATCCAGCCGTCATTGCTATTTCTCGTTTAGTTTCCTAGATGGCACTGTCCCTTAGAGATGTGTTCGGTTCGGACTGTCATGGTGGATGGACGTGTTTTTGAGCGCTCCCAATCGACTGCGCAGATAAGCTGTTTTGCATGTTTTGAGCTTGTATTTGTAATTACAGGGCAGCAGTTAAAATGCCTGTAGCACTTATTTTATTGTACGGCTTTTTCGGGGGTCAGACACCAGGTATTTATTAGTTTGTGCGTATGTGTGTGTTTGATTTTTTGTTTTTTTGTTGTTTTTTTTGCCACCCCGCGGGGGAGGTGCACGTACATTGAACACGCTAATTTTTGTAGTAGAGCCTAGACTTTCTCTTTTTCGTAGGGCAGGGCTCGAGTTTTGTAATTATCGAGTGAGACAAGTCACAGGGACAATTGGTGTCGGAAAGACATGGTTAAAAAGACTGTGAAGTGTTTAGGATGTGGGGTTTGTTTGAAAGTGGACCCAAGTATAGAAGCGGAAGGAGAAGAGGATGACGCGAAGTGTCGGCAATGTGAGGTCGAAGAAAAAATGGAGAAAATGATGGTTACCCAGAGTGACCTACAGAAGAGAATCACCGAGTACGAGACTGCGTTGGCGACAGAGCAAGGGAAAACAAGGGCAATGGGAGAAAGGCTGAGGTCCGCCAAAGAAGCACTAGCCAAGGTGAACACAGTAGTGGCCTACGGAGAGAACTGTAGGGAACCGGCAACCAGAACGGCGAAGAAGAAAGAGCTAGCAAGTTTGAAAAAAAAAAAAACAGGTGAAGCCAGTTCAATTGTCGCAAGGCCCAGCTTCAATGAAGTAGTGGTGGGGCTGGGAGGGGACAAAGCAGCCGGCGTCACAGGTGCAAGTAACCCCCAGGTGCAGGACGCCGCAGCTGAAAAGTCACAGCATGTGATAATCGGCGGGGACTCGAATTTAAATCGGTGCACAGAAGCCATCAAAGACAAGGTAAGTGGTGACACGAGGGTTGCAGTAGGGGCGTCTCCAGGACGCAAGCTGGAAGCAGTCATGAGGCAAGCGAGTGCAAAACTCAAAACTACAGCTGATAGACGAAACCTCGTGATAATTTTAGGCGGTTTGAACGATGTCTTAAATGAAGATACAGCAGGACTAGCAACCACATTGGCGAAAGGCGTCGATGACATGCGCGCCACTTCTCCTCAGGTACAGGTAGTGATATGAACGATACCGGAGGTACCGGTGCGTGATAGCAACCTGCAAAGAGCTGTTGTCAACGCAAACCAAGAGATATGACGGATGAGTCGAGAGAAAGGCTTTGAGGTGGTGGAAATAAACAGAGAGGTGCATAGGTGGGGTGGTTTTCAACGAGACAGAATTCATTTCGATGGGCGGCTAGGTCATGAGGTGGGTTGGCGACTTGCAGGACGCGCAGTAGCTTTTTTTGGGGGCAAGCGGGCCCTTCGGGATGCAGGATAGCTAGTAACGAGGAAAACAACCAGGGAGACTCTTTGACAGGTGGTACAGACAGAAACGATTCCAAAGAGGCAACAATATCTAAGACACGTAGACTGCGGGGCAGAAATAGACGTAGCCACGAGCGCCGAGCCAATTCAGACATAGGGTATATTAACATGCAGGGTGGTAGGAACAGGCTGAAGTGGGAAGAGATAGAAGAACAGCTAAGGGAGGAGAGGCCGATCTTATACGGTTTTGTAAAAACGCATCTCAGGGACATGGAACAACCTCCTAACAATGTGGACTACGCTTGGGAATATTGTAATAGAACAGAAGGCAGCAGAAAGGGGGGTGGTATTGGGGCTTTCATTCATAAAAGTAGAGACTGGCAAAGGATCAAGCAGGAGTGCAAGGAACATTTATGGCTAAAATGAAAAGTGGCAGGGCAAATGCCACTCCTTGGTTTCGTGTACTTGTGGATGGGAGCAAAGACCAGAGAGGAAAACCAGGCAATCGTAGAGTGTATATCAAAGAACATTCAGGAGTTAGGAAGAGAGTGCGAGATAATTATACTAAGAGATATGAATGCACATATAGAAGATATAGATGGGTATACCGACATGACAGGCAAAATGATCATGAATATATGTGAAAGGCTTGATTTGATCATTTGCAGCAGTACCGAGAAGTGTGAAGGGCAAATAACGTTGGAGGTAGGAAGGCTGCAGTCGACGATAGATTACACACCGATGTCACATAGGATGTATGATAAGCTCAGGGAAATGCACGCAGATGAAGGTGGCTCCAGAAGTCTGGGTAGTGATCACAAACGTATCAAGCTAAGTTTTGGAACAGCAGTGAAAGTGGGAAGGAGATAAGATGAGCAACTACAGGAAAATTTTTATGAAGAAAGGAAAATTGAAATAGCCACTAAACAAGTTGAGAAAGTAATCACTGATAATAATAAAACAGTGTGGACATACACGAATCTAATTAGACTGTTTTAGCTAGAGCTTGCTAAGGCACGTGACAAGTCACACCGGAAAAGAACCCACAAACTCAAACGTTGGTGGGATGAGGAAGTTAGGAGAGCCATAGCAAAACGTCAGGAAGCCTCTAGGTAACACAGACATGCTAAGCAGCGGGGTGAACCGACAGATGATGTTGAAAGAAAATGGGAAATCTTTCTAAGCTGTAGAATGGATGCATCCCTTCTGATCAATGAAAAGATTAGAAGAAAGAGAGCCCAGTGGCTGGCAGAAGTACATAAAAAAGATAGAAAGGCAGCTGCAAAACTTTGGAACCATCTAAACTCCCTGAGAAATGAGACGAGCCTAGAACAGAGATTTTTAACTACAGCTCAAGGTGCTAGGACTGAAGGGGACGAAGCTATTGAATATATAAGAACAAGGGTGACAGAAAAATTTCAACAAAGAAGTGCTTTATGCACCACAGTAGACAAGGATGAATCAAGTGGCACAATTGCTCCATTTTCACAACAAGAGTGGGAAAGGGCTGAGAAAAGGGTTTATAGTAGTACATCAACAGGCCTAGATGGCATTAAAATTATGCTGATAAAGACATTAGGTCCGAAGTCTAGCAGGTTTTGAGAGAGTATGTGATCAAAATAATAATATTCGATGGAGAAATTCCTGATGGATGGAAACCCAGCAGGGTGAGCATGATCTATGAAGAAAAGTGGGACAAAGCTGACATAAACAACTACCATCCTATAACAGTGACATCAGTGGTCTACAGGCTGGCGATGCAGATTATAAAGGAAAGACTGCAGGCATGGACAGAGGATGAGGGGGTGCTGGGGGAACTGCAGAATGGGTTTCAGAAACACAGGAGGTTGGAAGACAATATGTTCTCACTGACGCAGTGCATCGAAATAGCAGAAAAGGAGCACAGGCCCCTGTGGCTAGCATTTTGGATATCAAGGGAGCGTACGATAGCGTGGTTCGAGGGGAATTGTGGGGAATACTGTACACACTAGGTATGGAAGATGTAGTCACTAATCTTTTAAAGGATATCTATAAAGGTAACAAGGTAATTATAAAGTGGGAAAAAGAGGTATCCAAGCCTACAGAGAAAAAACTGGGGCTTAGGCAGGGGTGTCCCCTGTCAGCCTTATTATTCATGATGTACCTACAAAGATTAGAGGCCAAATTAGAGGGAAGTGAACTGGGCTTCAACCTCTCTTTCGTCAAACAAGGAAAACTCATTGAACAGGCACTACCAGCATTGATGTACGCAGATGATGTAGTGCTAATGGCCGACAACAAGGAAGATTTGCCGAGATTGGTGGAGATCTGCGGTAATGAGGGATATAGGTTAGATTTCAGATTCAGTAATGAAAATTCAGTAGTCATGATTCTTAATGGCAATCAAGGTAGTGTGCTTAGATTACAGGAGGAACGATAGAGATAACAGATAAATACAAATATCTGGGTGTATGGATAAGCAATGGGGCCGAGTACCTAAGGGAACACGAAATATACGTGTCGACTAAAGGTAACAGGAATGCAGCGGTAATGAAAAACAGGGCACTGTGGAATTACAATAGGTATGATGTTTTGAGAAGAATATGGAAAGGGGTCGTGGTTCCTGGTCTGACGTTTGGCAATGCGGTCTTGTGCATGAGATCAGAAGTTCAAGCAAGATTAGAAATTAAGCAACGTGGCATGGGTAGGCTTGCCTTAGGAGCTCACGGGAATACACCAATTCAGCGAGTACAAGGTGATATGGGATGGACAGCATTTTAGGGCAGGGAAGCTAGCAGCAAGATAAAATTTGAGAAGCTATTGAGAGAAATGGGGGAGGAACGTTGGGCTAGGAAGGTATTATTCAGCTACTTGTACATGAAAAATGTCGATACAAGATGGCGGAAGCGAACCAGAAAATTGGCTGGTAAATACTTGGAAAACAGCAGGTGGCCAAACCAAAAAGAATTATCGGTTAAGAAGAGGGTGAAGGAAGCTGAGACCGATATGTGGAGAATCGGCATGATTAAGAAGTCCGCAATAGAAATCTATCGAACTTTTAAGGAGGAAATTGCCAAGGAAAGGATCTATGATAAAACTCGGGGTAGTTCTCTACTGTTTGAGGCCAGGACGGGAGTGTTGCGAACCAAGACATATCGGGCCTAATACGAAGGGGTAGACACGGTATGCTGTGCGTGTGGAGAGGAAGAAGAAACTGCGGAACACTTGATAATGTTCTGTAAAGGGCTTCACCCTATAGTTCAGGATGGTGGCGCCGAGTTTTTCAAATCACTGGGGTTTAGGGACAGTGAGGGCAAAATAGACTTTAAGCGAGTAGAATTAACTAGACGGAGGTTGTCTGATTCGTTGCTAAAGTCGAGGCACGAGTGAAAATAATAAAAATAAGAAAATGAAAGAAATAGTAAATCTTGTTTTTGGTTTATTAAGTATTACGGCTTGGTGGCGCTAGTTACCGCCCGATCTAAAGAGTACAGCCACATCCATCCATCCATCGTGTATAATACGGCAGTTGGGTGAACGGACACTACATGGCGTTGGAGGTGCCGCTCCTTTCCGATTGGTTGCTTCACGGGGCTCCACCGATGCGGCCGTCATCTCTCATTCCCCTGCATCGTCACCATACGTGTCGGTTCGCTAGCGTGGTGCCGGGCGGATCCCGAGACGATGCGCGCCAAGGACGCTACTGCAAAATATGGGCAACGTGAAGTGGACCCCGAATGTGAGAGCGCGAAGCGGCGATATTCTCGGAGTTTTGTTGAGCCAATTTGTTGGAGAATTCACGGTTTCTCCGAGAAACTTCTGGAGCTTCACTCACTTCACCATAATACATTCCGTAGAGATGATGTAATTTCGTTTTCTCCCGAGTTGTCTTTCAGCTCTAACCCGTAGGAGCTGAGAGTAGCCGAAGATGCTTTTTACGTTGCTATACGTTTAAGCACAGTTGTCGTATATTCTGGCAGGTTGTTCAAGCGTATTTTTCGTAAAGGTCACATCACTTACTTTCATCCTGCGTGAGAGGTCAAGAACCAAGACAACCCGCGGGGGTAAATCGTCTCTGTGCTGCGTCTCTTCGAACGTCACTTCGATGGTCTTGGACATGTTGGCTCTGGCAAGGCTGCAACAACAATGGGAGAGTGCCCAATTGAGAGAAGTTCCTATATAATCCCTACAGGGATAAGGCTTGAGCGTTTTGGTTTGTCACTGCATAATCACCCTTACCCTCCTCCTTACCTTGGTGTACACTGGTTCACTGCACGGGCCTATCCCGCCCCGCGGGCCGGTACAGGCTCGGGCCTGAGCCAGACATGTATTAGGGCCGGCTCTCATACATATAGGTATAATGGCGTGCGTACGCCGTTTGGCTTTGTCGTTTGAACCAATTATTAAACTTATTTTGCTGGCTAGAAAGCTCATGCCTTACGAAATCAAGACTACTGAAGCAATAGAATATGCCTGATTAACGGGAATTGTCCTTCCACATGGGCACTAGCCCGTATTGAAACTTGACTTCATCTTAGTCTTTCACCTTTTCTTCCCCACTTTGGTGACTGCTTTTTCCTTTCTGTTAAAAACCTCATTCCCCTCCATTGTCGCTGTCACGAGCTGCAAGCCCGCAACCACGACCGAGAGCCACAGACAGCCACACTTCACTCCCGTGTTTGCACCAAGGCAGTCAGCCATCGGAGACTAGGCAACACTCTCTCACCCTATCAGTACCCGCGTGAGATCATGGTCCGGACACCCTGTCATTTGACGGGAGCACTAAAGAAGCCACCGGTGGTTCACTTCGGCGCTTTAATAGAGAGTTCTTTTAGAAGCACCAGGTCTAGTCTTGCTTTAAGACATAGCACTTATAAAGATCGAAGGCTCCTGTCAATAAATAAAAAAAATAGTTAAGCATTCATTACAGCAAGATAATGAACATCAGACCAAGAATAAAATCTGCTAACAGCTTGACAAAGATACTTGTCCCAATTCGTTACAGCCAAAAACAACGTACCATGCACATAAGCATCTCCAGTTTTAAATCTCATCTCCGTTAAACATTTCTAGTTGTAATATGTAGCACAGCTGTTAACAAAAGTAAATATATACATCAAAGTTAATACATGAATATTATCATGTTCATGGTTTTTTTGAGAAAACAAAAGATTTAAATGCAGAAAAGTGTATCACGGAAGTGGAAGCAATGTGCTATAACGAAAATGCACAAATCAGGCGTAAAAACCTTTATATACGGTTTATGGACTACTATGCATTTATAAATAAACATCATAACTACGCTGATGAAAAAATGGTGCATGTTTGTAATTCAACTTTTAAAAAATCTAAAACTGAGGGTCAGAATATGGGACAGGCAAATTGTTTTATAGAAATAGCATAACGCGCATTAATGATTTGAAGACAAGTGCTCAAGAACATACCACTTGACTGCACATCTTGAGTACTTTTCTGTGCAAATGCCATTTCCTTCGAACTCATTGAGTAAGGATGGCACGCGGTATGACAGGCTGCTCATCCCATATGCCGTGCGCGAAAAGCGTATGAGCCATTTGTCTCTCTCCTTAATGTTATATCAGATAGTTTTGGGTATATTCAGGTTGCATATCGACAAGAAACAAAGTATGGTTGTTGCATCGGAAGAATTTTCGGCATTTTATAGCGAGAAGAAATTTGAAAGCGGGCTGACCTTGAATGTGGAAAACACCTCTCCAACATGGGCGGGATATTGAGCACTTGCTATGTGGGGAACTGCTTTTTTGCTGAAGCTCAGTCAACCAATGTAAATGAACTTTTGCACGTGAGTTTTGCCGAAACCCGCAAGGTGGAGGAAGGGTTAAGAAAGGGAAAGAAGACTACCCCCTATTTGTAGCATGGAGCCACAAGGAAATCCATACGGATTTCACGGAAAGAGAAGCCTCTTAGTTGGCGAAAAATTCGTCCTGTTCCGGGGTTCGAACCCTGAACCAATGCCTATCCGGGGCGGCCGCTCTGCCAATTGAGCTAACGAGGAAGCTATCAATTGAAAGCACGACGGCGAATCCATCGACAACTCGAAGCACATGGACACACGTATTGGACATGTTTCTTATGTGCAATGCATGGGTTCGTGTGCTTCGAGTTCATACCAAATCAAATGAAAATCTTTATTTGTCGCAAAAAAATATACACGCATTGGGGTATATTTTTTTGTCGATGGACTCACCCTCGCGCTGTCAAGTTCTTGGTTATTGGCTTCTTGGTTAGCTCAAATGGCAGAGCGACCACCCCGGATAGGCATTGGTCCCGGGTTCGAACTCTGGACGAGGACCAATTTTTCGGCAACTAAGAGTCTTTTCTTTCTGAGAAATCCGTATGGATCTCCTTGTGGCTGCATGCTACAATTGAGTGGTTGTCATCTTTCCCTTTCGTAAAGTGGATTTTTAGTCTCAGTCCATACTAAGGGACGAAACGTTATCTGCTGTTATATGCTGTTATAAACCACGAGTTTAACACTACGTGGTAAAGTATACAAAGAACTCCCAGGCTTTTGCTAAACGTGGGGCGATATCATCATTCCAACAAAGAAGATTATTAAACACAACTCCCAAGGTTTAGACGTTCGATGCAGGTGTATGCAATCAGATCCAAGCTCCGATCTGAAACCTTTCGAAAAACCACGTCATCATGGTATCGTGAGAAGGACCACCTTAGTTTTTACTGCATTCAGTTTTAGTGAAATAACGCAGCTTCCTTCGGCCAAGGGTTGTAGTGCAGTATTAAAGATGACCGAGGTAGTGTTTATATCGCGTAATCTTACAAAAAGGAGGTGTCTTCTACATAAACTATAATCTTAGCGTCAATACAATTGTTTCTTATAAAAATTGATATGTGGGGCTTAACGTCCTGTAACCACCATAAGAATGTGACAGACGCTGTAGCGGAGGGCTCCGAAAGATTCAACCCCCTGGGTTCCTTTAACGTGCACTGAAATCTGCGCACATGGGCCTACAACATTTTCGCCTCCATTGAAAATGCAGCCGCCGCAGCCGGGATTCCATCCCGCGACCTGGAGCAGCAGCCAAAAAACCTTAGCCACTAGACTACCGTGGCGGGGCTGTTTTTCATATCAGTGACGTAGATGTTGTATAGCATGAGCCTCAGTATGCCACCTTGCGGTACTTCATGAGTTATTTCTTTCAGTCTAGATTGTTCTGACAGGATGGCAAGGCATAGCTTTCTATGCGTTAGATACGCAAGTGATAACATAACTAAGAGGAGTGCCACGAAATCCAAAACGCTCTTGTTCTGTATATGAAGTGTGGTGATTCAGGTGGTCGAACATTATAGAGTAGTCAACAAACATACCCAACATAAATTCTTTTTTTTTTCAGAAAACTGTTCAACATTAACTACTTTTGCGTTAGTACGGCAAGTTATATGAACATTGCTTCAGAGAAGCTTAAGTGTTGTGTTGTTATGATTGAGTTTTTATCCCAGAAAACCATAATTTTTCTTCAAAATGTTTTTTTCTAATTTTTTTTATACAATAGGGAGAACAGATACTGGCCGATAATTCGAGAATAGATTTATCTCACAAGATCTGAAAATGACGATAACTTTCGCACACTGCATCTTTCGAGGAAAAATTCCAGCACATGTCCAAATGTTAAGAAAGTGAGTAAGTGCAGGTGATAAAATGTCAGACACAAACGTTATAGGTCTTATCAGTAACCCCTTTATGTCACTCACATTGCTATTTTTAAGGATATAAAAGCCTGAAAGATTTGATCTAAAGTTGTGGGCGCAAAAAAGAAGATGTATGTGCATTTCGCGGACATATAGAAATTAGGTTTTGGCAATACTAAAATACGTTTTACCAAACTTGTAAAAAATCTGTGTAACTTATCCGCGAGTTCTAAGCCCTTTATGGTCATGTGATTGTGTATAAGCTCAAGCTGACCATTCTGGTGGTTTTTGCAGTTAAACAACTGGTTAACTACACACCAAGGCAAGTCGCTCTGACTACTCATCTGACTGAAAATGCTTTAAAATGAAGTTTTTTAGCACACCTGAAGTACTTTTTTACCTGGTTGCATTATTTCTTGAACGCCGAGAGCTTTCTTGGGCTTTTATCATAATTGCGAAATCATTGTAGAGCCGAGGTTAGGGACTCTTCGCGCATTTTCGAACTGCTTCAAACTTTAAACACTTCTCTTAGACACGTTTTAAAAGTTGTAGGAACGTGCTATATAAGGGTCAATGCACTCACACACGATAGTTTAATCTACGCTTCCAACTTTATTTCAAAACATCTTTAGTATTTTACAGTATATTTCTATGACGACAAACGTCTTCGAGTGACGAGCACCCACACGAAGTCGACAATATATATCTTCGGAGCAGAGCGATATATGGTGGCTCGCTTTCACAGATCACTGTACAGTGGCGGCAACTCAAAGAAGAATGGTTCAAAGAACCTCCTCGTTTGAGCATGAAAACGTAGTGAACGCTGGGGACAGTTGCCTGGGGAGTAGTACACACGACAGTTTTAGTTTATCTAAGTATGTCAAGCCTGGTGTTTACCTGCCATAAGCAGCTAGAACAACTCTGCCTTAAATCAAGTTTGCAGAAGACTTATCAATTCTACTCAACTGCCCCAGCTCGTACGAAATTTATGTAGGCTATATTTATAAATTACATACTCTATGGGGGTATTATATTTTGTTGTCGTACTTCGAAATACGTACGTGAGGCAGCCGCCTATAACTCCGGTCATATTTTAAAGTGCTCTAAAGTTGTTTCGTGAAAGTGTTACGGGTCTAAATAACCAAAGTTATGCACAGTGCGAGTGAAAGTTGGGACACTGACAAAAGTTCCAAAAAAATTCCGCCATATCCACGAAGTGAATGATGATGAGTGGGCGAAGCTCCAGAGGTAAACCTGGTAAACCATGAATCCTCTGTACATTTTGCCCACTCGATTTTATTACATCGCTCCCCCTAGCGTACGTCGCCGCACTAAATCGAACGATTGCCTTCAACCAATGACACGCGCCATATGTGAAATCAGTCCTATATTATAAGATCTCGCGTCTTTCATCAACTACAAGTACCGCTTTCTAGTTTATAACATCTTGCATCTTTTCATCATCAGCTACAAGTACCACCATCTAGTAAACACTACAAGAACTAAACGAGAGGTGGCTACATACAGGAGACGGTACCGCCATCTAGTGAACACTGCAAGAACTAAACTAGAGGTGGCTACATACAGGGGACGGTACCGCCATCTAGTGAACACTGCAAGAACTAAACTAGAGGTGGCTACATACAGGCTACAGGGGACGCACAGCCCATGCCCTAAGGAGCTTCGCCCCTAAAACACTCTAGCTAATATCGTGTTTTCGGCAGCTATTTTCACAGGAACCAAACATCGGACAGTGCTTCCTGCGTGCTGAAGACATAACTGGCTGAAACGGGCGGGGCCGGGCTGGGCCGATTTACCTTTGAAAAACTGGCTGAGAGGGGTGGAGAGTGGCGTTTTCGAGCCGGACTGGGGTCGGACCGGAAAATCTGGTTCGTGTAGTTCTCTAGCCCACAGCCCGAGTCCCCCTCGGGTGCACCAGTGTTGCGAACCAGTTTTTGGAATACACCCCACGCCAAGGTAATAATTACCCTACTTTATCCTACACAACTGATTTTTTTCTTGCTTACAACCCCGCCGCGTTAGGTACTCGGCTGCTGACCCGCAGGTCGCGGAATAGGCCTCCGTTTTTGATGGAGGCGAAGATGATTTAGGCCCATGAGCTCAGATTTCGGTGCATGTTAAAGAACCCCAGGGGGTCGGAATATCCGGAACCCTCTATTACGGCGTCTCTCATATTCACATGGTGGTTTTTGGGACTTTAATCTCCACATATAAATTAATAAATCAATCTACCTGAGCTATTTGAAGTTTTTCAGCAAAAACTTTCTTAATTAAGAATTTCCTACGTTCTTAAATTTATTTTCGCTAAGCAATGCGCTTTGTCTCTAGATAAGATAAGGAACACTCAAGTAATTTTACTTGTTTATCTATAATGTACTGGAAAACAGGTGAAGAAAAAGAAAAAAAAACTTCATATATAATTCGAATTGACGTGAAATCTCCGGGACTGCGCCTCTGTCAAATGGAAAAGCAGTGGCTTCACGTGTGTACAGTTTCTAAAGAAGTGCGCAACGGTGCCTTTCTGCCCTATCAGAACCAGTTGTTTGTCGAGAGAACGTTACAGCTGAACGGTGATGTGTTTAGAAATGAATAAGCTAGACGTTTAGACGAGAGAGCCATAGATACTTAGTGAAGTCTTTGTTCTCGCTGATGACTTCCCACGTCGATCTTCCTTGGCAGATCGCATTCTGCTCGCTGGGAGCGTGTGGGTCGTGGCGGCGTACTCCGTTAGTGGAATCGCAGAAGTGGCTTACCTGCAATATTTGTTGGGTCTATAGAGTCAAATTCTATCGTTCGTCGAACAATCCTACCAATATCCTTTGCTGTAGGTGCAACATCACACGCCGGAATGCACGGCTGAAGACTGATACGGCACGCATTATACCCCTGTCACACGGCCACCACCGAACTCCGTCAACGTGAAGCTCCGCTAGGTAGTTCGACGGAGATGGAGTTGTATCAGTGTCACACGGCAATGACAAGGTTGCAATAGTTGCCGCGAGGGGGCTAAGCCAGCCCTGTTTGAGTTTCCCCGAAGTGTCCCAAATTTATCAATAGGTGCTTTTTTGTGAATCTTCGTTATGCGGTTTTTACAATAACACTATGATAAGTACGTCTGAATGCAACATTGCATTAAAATTTTTTTCGAATGAAAACACATTCTCTAATTGTAGCAATGCTGGCAGCGACGCTGGCCACTTTGTGCCTAACACTATGTTGGTTTACGATTGCGCTGTGCTCGGTGACTTGTTGATTTTGCAGCCCGTGTACCAAAGTCCTTCTTTCCTTCGCACGTGAGCGCGTCCCTAGTTAGTCCCATTACCCATTCCTGCAGTCGTCGAAGCAGGTGAAAATGAGGCAGCATTGTCAGTCATTTATTGTTGTCACTGCGGCCATTTAGAGCTCGAAAGTTTTGTCTGACCTGCCGATACTGGGAACGAGAGTACCTCGTTCCGCTGCAAAAGGAGATCGTCGAACGTCCTTTGTGAAATGCTCCGTTTACCTTCATTTGCGTAAGGTTTGCCGTGTGGCACGGACCGCATCTCTCTTGTCGTAAGGACGAGGAAGCTAAACGGTGTTCGCGGTTGCCCGCGTGACAGGGGTATTAGTTTTCTCATTTTAAGGCGATAGCCTTTAAAGTATCGTACTCGCGTCCGTCCGGCCGTGTCCTACAACAGTGCAAGCTGTGGTCTCGCCCCCTCACTTCCTCTCGGTAATCACGTGACGGTACAGTGGCGCATAGCAACAGTTGCGCGCCAAGGCTGGGGGCTCAACCTCTTGCACTCTCTCAGCGACCACATCATTGCTTGAGAGCGTTAAAAAAGTATGAAAAAAAGAAAAAGAGAGGAGAAAAGAAAAAAATAGGAAGAAAAGACGTGGCATAGTTAGTGGAATGACTACGGGCTTTTTTAATCCGTCCAAAGGATGGTTACAGGTAGTTTATTTCAACAAAAGAAACTAACAAAAGTGAGATTGTAGCAGTCAGTCCTTTGGCTGACCGACCGAATATTTGATTCATTGATTGATTGGCTGAATGATTTATTCATTCTTCATTCATTCATTCACTCATTCAACACTGGATTTTCCAACATGCAGTATGTGCGAAGACTTACAAAGGCAGCTCTGACATCACCTCAGGAATGACGCAAGTTTTTCTATTAACACAAAAATACTAGTCTTCAGAGGACAGAAGAAGTAGCATTTTTCTGAAATCTTCCACGATAATGAAAACGCTCTTTTCTCTAAGTAATTAAATTGATTTTTATCGATATTTAGTGCAGTTCCAACATCTGGGGTCTAGGGGCGTTGCTTCTTTCGAGAAACTACAAAATTGAAGACCAAATAGACATGCGTCAAAGAGTAGAAGACACTCACGTTGGGGACATATGGCATGAACATGATTGACGATTCGACAGGATTTATCCTTTCTGTTGTGGTACGGATAATGCACTCCTTGGGGAATATACATGAAGTTTCGTTAAGTGGGCACGAATCTCCAGAGGCCAGTGTTGGGTTGAAGGAAATCTTTGACGAGCACGCATTCAGTTTGACCAATGTCACCCCTGTGACCTGAGTGAACAGAAGATAAGAGTATTTAGAAAGGCATGAACATCGATTAACTGCAAGTTTAAGGTTCGAAGTTGTCCTGATGTACTAGTACATGTAAGCTAAGGTTCCTAGATTTTCCTTTGTTTTTTTTTATGTGCCGAAAACCATAGAAACGAAATCGACTAATCACGTTGGCTAAAGCTCGGCTTCGGCCGCCATATTTTTCCAACCAGAAACTTCGCCAGCACCTTGCGAAACGAGTCCGCCGTTCGCCAAGGACGACACTGACGGGACGAAGAAGGCGCGCCGCATCCGCTAAAAGATGCGTGGCTAATGTACTTTGATATATGTGGATTTATAAAGCTGCCAAATAAGCAAGAAAATAGACGGGGAAATGGGGAAGTTCTTGGTACTTGGGCAAAAGAGAAAAATCTGGGGACTTCAGTGTAAATGCGTTTCAATAAAATTGACGTCGACAGAGTGGGAGGCATAATGCAGTGCTTCAGTTGCCAACGTCTGCTAGTTTTGGCGACCATGACTGCTTCTGCCAGCTGCCCCAGTCAGACCGAATACGTCGCACCTAATAATACCTGCAGTAGATCCAGCACGATCATAACTTCGCACCCCTGTAAGGCCAACTTCTAACCGAGTATGTACTACTGGTTGCTCTTCACTTCCTGTTTCCAGTATCACTCTGTAACTGTGTAACTGAGTGTGTGCATGATGTAATGTGTAAGGTCATTCGTGCTGCTGAGGCTTAGTTTCACCATGAGCGGAAGCCCTTTGTCAGGCCCTTGTGACCTTTTGCCCCTGCTCCTTCTTTCTTCAAAGGAGATAAAATAAACTTTTGTTCAGGTGTGCACAAGCAACGCCTCTGTAATACATTCGTCAGGGGACGATTTCTGCCGTCACCGATACCTAAAGAGAACAGATCGCTGAAGACACATCATGCGGTGCTGCACCTGAGTGTTAGCTAAAGGACGAACATGGGGAGGAGCTTCTCTGTGAGTAACTTCAATGAGACTCTTTGGATCTGCTGCAGTTGTCATCATAGCTTCGTCAGTCTTGTTGCTTTTGCTGTTATCAGCATTATCATTTCACACTTGAAATGACACTTTCGCCCTAGTCTGCTCTCAGCGCTAGCTGTCTGCATGTTACCACCATTACTGTGCAATTTACACTCGAGCAGCATAACAAAGTGGAATATACCTGTGTATTCGCAATTATATAAGCATTGTGGCGCAGTTATAGCTCGGATCATTGCGATTATGGTCACTACAGCCATAAACGTATTGCAATGATCGTAGTGTCGCAAAAAGAAAAATACTATGAACCTATGAAAGTGTATACGTTAGAAAAGATTGCTGATGAAGGCCAACATATTTGGCGGAATATAAAATAAAGCATATAATAGGTAGTCAAACAACGAATGAACTACACTGCAGTTACGACAATTTGATTCGGAGATCCCTACTAGCACATCAACTACATTTTTTCAACATATGGAGAAACTTAGTTGATAGGGCAACTCAGATAAAAGTCCCGAGCGTATTACAGGATCCTCCTCGCAGTAGGTTAGTGGGTACTTTTCGTCATCCCGCCAGCCATGTTCATCAAAGACTCCGTACCGGTAATGGGCCCATTCGTGCACAAAGACGTACGCTGCAAGAGCAAAATAGCCATGTCTGTAAGAATGCACCATGAAAAAAGTTAGGTTCATCAAATTCTACGACTACTTACTTCAGTGGTATTTAGTATCATGCCAAGGATTTATGCAGGAATTATTAGCGAGGTATATGTGCCATGAGTGTAACCAGATTATTTTCCCTTTTGCGGGAATGCGTCAGTTTTCAGAATTACATGAACAGGTCGACATCTGTTCGTTTTCAAACGTTACATGGAAACGACGTGCTGCCTTGAGACATGTCGACATAGCGAGATTGGGTGATAGGTGCGCTCGTGAATAAATTACAGAGCGTCTCCATGTCTCAGAAACGATTGAATGTTTGAAAACGAGATGCCATAAAAAATTATGGCTTTATAAGCAAAACAAAAAAAATCCACAGATCCCACGTACCTTGGGAATCGACGCTATGCGAAGCATGCGGAGGGAAGGTGACTGTACTGTAATTTTTTTTATTAAGTGGCACGCTATGAAATGACGCTAAATATACGTACAAATATTGCACAGACAGATACATGTTGAACAGCCGTAGATGTTTATATAACCAGTCCTTCGCACTTGAGCAATCATGCCAAAATGAATATTAGTATTAGAAAACTAGAATCGATAAGCTTATATGAAGTGCTAGTGCTCGTGAGGATAGTAGGCCTGGACACTGCTGCGTAAATCAACCGAATTCATAAAGTTGAAGTTATCCCGTCGTCACGGCTGTATCATATGAGTACATGTGTAATGTTTATAAAATAAGATAGCCAGCATTGCAACCACAATTGACGTTTTCGGTACATCAGGGTCTATTCCGAGACCTGGCGTGACAATGTGGTAGAATACTTGATTGAGACGCAGATTGCTGCTGTTCCATTCCTGCTGAGACCCTGACATTTATTATTATATGCGAAGCAGCTCCTTGATTGGCCTGTTTTACGCTGTCCCTCCATACGAACGGGCCGAGCACCGCAGGTGTTGGCGCAATGCCAAGCGGTGTTTAGCAGGTCACGCTGCTGCTGCGCGTTGACGCGCCAATCTCCTCTCAGTACGCACTGACGTCACTCTCTCCCTTGCTGGCCGCACACTCGCTGCAGCACCCGCAACTGCCACCTCGACAGTTCGCCCGCAACACCTGCCGCGACCACCACTCGCTGCACCACCGACTCATCGGTTCACGGGGAATGAATCTGACGCGCACTTAACGTCCGCGTTCAAACTAGGGCTTGCAAGTATCCGCCAATCCGGCTATCCGGTTAAACCGGAAAAAATCGAATCCAGCCTTGAAAGCCGGCTATCTGGTTATCTGAATTAAAAGACACGAAAATTCTGCTTATCCAGTTTTAATGAACCTACACCCGGTTATTAAAATATTCGGAAACAAATATTTAGTCTCGCTAAGAGTTTCTTTCAAAGTTAAGTGCTATAGGATACGCGCCGACACAACATGCGCAGCTCGTTAATTAATTACCGACATAATCACTGATGCCCCATGCAAAGACTTCCGGTTTCTCAACGGTGCATGCACTTTCACACCCTGCGGATATTTATAATTAACAGAATGTTTGGGAATGCGTAGCCGCCTTTCAAGAGGCATTATCACAAGTGGCTCACGTAATGCCCCCACATTAAGACAAATTAGCGATGTGAGAAGGTCAACAAGAGCACATATCAGACTTTTACGAATGGTTGGAATGTTTTCTACAAAAGCTAGAATCCAACAAAAACGAATATTTATCGTAGCATTACAAAATGAAAATCCTATTATTCGATTTTTCGAATATCACGGTATTGTTCGCCGAATTACCATCCGAACATCCGGCCAATCCGGTTATATGGTTTTCGAAAGCTAACAACCAAGGAATCGAATAACCGGATAACCAGTTTCGCTGCAAAGCCGGTTTAATGTTGAAGTCCTAGTTCAAACAAGTTTGTACGTGTCACCTACAATACCTACTCCGCCATCGCTTCAAACCAATCTTCCAGCGCTCACCGCCGAACCCGTGTTAGCGTCGTCCAACCCATGAAACCACCCATGTGCGACGCTGCTGCTTCGCAGCCCATTAGGGTTCCCTTTGGAAAGATGGTGTTAATTTTCTTTGCATGGGTCAGGTAAACGCTGTCAATGCCAAGCTTTTCGTCCCGCTCACACGCTAAGAGAACCCGTGTCTGTTCTCGCCGTTCCAGGGTAGATATGAACTGTCAATCAGCTATGGCACATACCCGCATACCAGTGGTACATAACCGCTCGCGGGTATGTGTCACTGTGTGGCGAAAACAATTTGACGTACGTGACGGGATTGTGACTTAATTCATGTCTTGATCCGCATGCCATGTTCGACAAAACATCATACCCTCCCATACTGATTTTGGTTCACGCCATATAAGAGGGTGATCGAGAAAGCACCCAGACGTAAGTGGACGGACGGACGGACGGACGGACGGATGGACAGACAGACAGACAGACAGACAGACAGACAGACAGACAGACAGACAGACAGACAGACAGACAGACAGACAGACAGACAGACAGACAGACAGATAGATAGATAGATAGATAGATAGATAGATAGATAGATAGATAGATAGATAGATAGATTCGTTTGCTGTATGCACGAAGTATACCCGTGAAATGGTTTTTTTTTCGCTGATTACACTATACGCCCAGGTTATATAGTTTCTTAGACAAAAATTAGAGCATTCTTGTTAGAATTAGTTATGATATGCTTAAAGAAATGAAAAATAGCAAACAAGGGGCATTACAACAAGATATCGGTGAATACGAGGAAAGATCTTCTACAACGCAGAAGATAACAAAGCAGTACCAAAACATATCGTATTCAGTGATAGGATTCCGCTCTCAGAAAATTAAAAGGGCTTCTTTCTATATTCAATAACGTTGAACATAGGCATAAAGGCAATGCATTACCATAGTTAGAACTCTGATTTGCCTATTAAACTTATCCTCCCATTACATCAGGAACAGTACCACATTCTCAACAACAAGGCAGCCGATGAAGCAGCATGATTAGCATATTAGACAGGTATGAATTGCTTTTTACATAAACTAGCGGAACACATTGCATTACAAATGCAGCATATTTCTTAAGCGTAGGACACGACCTTTGACCACCGTTTATTATTTCAACGAATGTTCCGCATCTTTCTCATTCGTTGATAACCGTCATTTGTAGAAATGATTGGGAATGCGATCTGTAGTATATTTACCAACCTGTTTATTTTATTAGTGTAACATTCCTAGAAATGCCTTAGGTGATCAAGTAGCCCAACAGCAACATCATATAGATGATGCGACTTACTTTTCAACACCAGAAAATTAATGCGCTTCATCCTAAGCGAGCTCTTCCGTGTGCAATGTTCGTCGTAGCACTTCTGAAACTTCGAGACACACGGCTGTCGGTTTCTTTACCTTAAACCAGAAGGTAATTAGGCAGCTGATACATACCGGGATTTCCAAATGTCTTGGTTGTTGGATCGTTCAATTCAGCTAAAAACGTTGGTGTGACTTTGATATACTCTCCGGGCTTTCCACAGAGCTTCCACTGCTTCGTGAAGGGCCTTTCCTGCTCTTGTGACTCTGCGGGGAGGTCGATGCGTACGTCACTTTTCTCAAACAAACTCGAAGACAAGCGGCGCGCACTGCTTCTCTTTGGCCACGTGTGTGGGAAGTTGATTGTCACGTGCTTGAAGTACACGAGGCCATTGGTTGCACGGTGAAGGAAGTGAGACGAAGACCTAAGCAGGCTCTGCAAGCATGCGAGTAGATTTAGTTCAACCATTTTCCTTAAGGGTTGGTTTGTAATGACAGGAAAGAAGAGCTATGTGTGAGATAACTAGAGAGAATAAATGGTAGAAAAGGAAAGCTAAAGAGGTTAGCCAGTTCAGTATAAGCAGTTTGCTACCCTACCCATGAGAACGAGATGGAGGAGATTGAAAGATAGCACATCACAGACACAAGCACATAGTCAGTAACAGTCGCCCACTATTGGCTGCTGTTGCTGCAAATGGCAGTTGCCCCCTTCTATTGACTGATTGCTCCTATTCCTATCTTCTACCTTCCTACTCTTTGTTCCCCCTCCCCCATCTCCCTACAACACGGTGCGCCGTGCTCCCTTAAGGGATGCATAAATTAGGCGTCTTTTCCTTCCTCTAACCCCAATCACAACCACCATGAATCGGGAGTGGAACACGATATAACTGTCGCAACCGCAAATTCGCACAACAGTTTAGTATGACGAATGCATTAGTTGTCGATATGCGTAAAGCCTTCTGAAAGCTCCTCCGTTCAAAAAAAAAAAAAGCATGATGGAAGCTAAACAAAAAAAAAAAAGAAGCCGGAGGGTCTAGCCAAAATCGTAACCATCTGAGGCGTGGAAATCAAGTATTTTGACACAGATCTACGAAACTATTTCAGAAAAATGACCATATATGTTAGGTAAAGTACTGTGAAGGGTGACGCTGTTCTACTCAATATTGCGTGGAGAAAGCGCAGGATTGCACCAAGCCTTACACAGTGTGAATTTCTTAACAATTCGCTGGTTCAAAGCTTTCTTACGAAAGGATGAACTATAATTAATCCGCATTAGGCGCAGCACCAACAACAAGCTCAGCCACAGCCCCACAGTACCCTCATTTCTTGTTGTGGTCATGTGAGCTCTTGCACAGCATGCCACGCATATGGCAGAAAATAAGATGTTACCTTCTGAGAAGACAGGGCACGCAAGCATGTACCCAAGTAGGAAGTCGGGACGCCTCAGACGCTTACTAACAATTGAAGACGCACTCAAAGACGAAAAGAAAGAAGGCATAGAAACTTATCTGCGCATGCCGATACAACATGCGAACATGTCAATCTGGCATGTGTGGAGATCTACGTTAAACACGACTATTAAGGCATTTGATTTCATATTTGTGCAAGTTAATCGACGGTTGGCTTACGCATGCGCTACCAATACTATTATTGATATACCAATCTTCGCCCCGCCGCGGTGGTCTATAGTGGCTAAGGTACTCGGCTGCTGACCCGTAGGCTGCGGGATAGAATCCCGTCTGCGGCGGCTGCATTTCCGATGGAAGTGGAAACGTTGTAAGCCCGTGTGCTCCGATTTGGGTGCACGTTAAAGAACCCCAGGTGGTCGACATTTCCAGAGCTTTTCACTACGGCGTCTCTCATAATCATATGATAGTTTTGAGACGTTAAACCCCACATATCAATCAATCATATACCAATCTTCAACTATCAGACACGTTTCTTCATTTCTAAGCAGGTACAGAAGAGTGCATACGTCGAAAATTGGCGTGCGCTCGCAATATTGACAATGTAAAGAAAGATTAGAATGCCAGATTGATAGGTTATCATATTGCATGGGCATGAGCAAGTATGCTTTCAGCTAGATAAGTTTTCATCACTTCATTCACTTTAGTTGCGGAAAGGACAACGATTAACGTATGCACCCCCTAGTCATAAATTGAATGAACCAAAGTATCTTGCCTGTCGATGAGGTGTACCTGAACGAATAATAAAAATCACTGGCGTTCCACGTCGTCATAAGCGTTGGCGGTGTCAACACAAGTGATGCAAAAAAAAGATCATCTCGCGATCATAGCGCCATATGACGTGACCATTTAACGTCATCGTGACGGCGCTGATCAGGAAGTGTGTGGGACATCATATCATGTACGTGATGTCATTACAGCACATCACTGTTTGGTGAAGGGTGTACCGACCTCGAAGGCAGTGCGAAACGTGTTGAGGTGCAAGACATTTAACATGCCTCCGACCCTGGACCAATTGCAAGACGATGCTATTTGCTGGAAACATCCTAATGGGGTGCGTGGTAGCTTCAGTACATCTAATCCTAAGAAAATGAACAGGGCTGTATGCTGAGGCGGGGGACCCTGCAAATTTTCTCGTGTCTCTAAGAAATTAGAACATCATTTAAGTACTTCGTTTCGCGAAAACATATGTATAAATATTTCCATTATGGTAAATACCTTGACGTTCTCGACGATGGTCTCGTTGTAGGGCACATCCTTGTTGATCGAAATCAGCAAGTCCTTGTAGCCTCCGTCGCTCTTGTCTATCTCCAGACTTTTCACGTAGCTCAATAGGCACAGCAGTGCGGCAACAGCAGGCACTCGCGAGGCCATTCTCAGACAAGAAGCTGTTCAACAGAGTGAAAGATAAATGACATTTATAATTCAAAAACCAGTCATGGCACCGTGGCTACTTAAAAGTATTTAAATGACTGATTTGATAACATGCAGCTTCCGTCAGCGCAGTTCAGTATCGGAGTCCAGAATGCGGGAGTGATGCGTTCATTATCGATAAATTTCACACGTAGCAGAATAATATACGAGAACGCAGTTGTTTCGACCTATGCGCTTATCCGCGGTAGACCCTATCCCTAACCCTTCCCTTTCCTCGTGGGAGGCCGCTCTTCAGGTCACTGGCTCGGACGACCAGTTGTGGCTGGTGCACCGGGCCTGCCTAGAGATGTCGGCCAGGGGGCTCCCGGACGTCTAGGGGCCCAAGCACATATACTTTGATTTTTTTTTTTCAAATAAAGTTGTATCCTCTTCCTCCTATCCGTCGAAAATAATACAGCGAAGCGCGCTCGTGGCCATTTGCCTAGCGCTACGTGCCATTCTGGAGTTGTCTATTTATTTATTTATTTATTTATTTTTTTATTTATTCTTTTCGGCATACGAAGATACGCAATTACACTGAGAAAAGAGGGAGAGAGCAAGAGCAAAAATACAGGTTTCTGTCGTGTGGTGAAAGGATGTGATGTCTCTATAGGGCACATGCCATTGATGAACCAATACGGCCGCCCGGCGATCTGTGTGATGGAGGCACATGACTCATTTCTACCTTCTGTAGCCATTGTAAAATCGGTAACGATTATTCGATGAAATGGGCTCGGTTAATCGAATAATCGTAAGTGATATTGGTGCTTCGCGTAATCGTAATACTCGATTAAAACTCTTCGATCAATCTAATGTCAGAACCACTGCTCCCCCCCCCCCCCTCGCCCCCTCATTACTGCCCCTTGGCCGGTGCGCATGAGGCGAGGCGAGCGATGCTGAGACGAAAAAGACTAGCACACAAACTCTGTTTTCACTACAGCGCATGTTTGTTCGCTAGTAAAACGAACCGAAAGCCAGTAGTGGTCCTACCTCATAGAGACGGCAATGAACTCACTCTGGTCTCCGTTGCCCACGGCATCCACTTCCTGGCCTTCCTCAAAGGTTCAAGTGCGGGCAGTAAGCAGCCCCCTACGTGACGTGGCAGAAATACTTTTGCCCACTTCTCTCCGCTTACAGCCCACTACTGCATTAACCTCTTCTCGCCTCCACCCCTCCTTTTTTTTCTATCTGGTGCTGGTTAGCCGATGAAAAGCACATGTATTGTTTGGGTGGTACAATGCATTATTATTCAATTTTGGTGTGCATACTGCTTCCTCTGTCATGTCGGAATGACGAGCAATCACAAAAGGACCACGGTGTGGTTGTTGTTCTGAGAATATTCGAAAGCGACGACTGCGATGTTTGATTCACCTTTTACTCGGCCAATCCTTGTTCTCCTTCTTCTTTTTCTTCTTGTTCAGCTATTGTTCGTGGCGCACACCCACTATTACGAAACGACTGGCTCCCGAACCGTCAGAGAAAATGCGACATTATTCTGCGTTCGCGGCGAACTATCTGTCTTGCCGTGCCTCGCGAGCTTCGTGTCCTCGGCTTTCTCTTCTTTCCTCTCGGTGTCACGCGTTCTAGTTGCTCCGTTCCGGTTCCTTTTTTCAACATCATCGGGGGCGTAGCGTCGGGTTGCGTAGGGGAGCGTACCGTCGGGCTGCAGCAGTGTAGCTCCTTGCTTACGGCTGAGGCTATGGAGCTTCTGACATTCCAAGTGATTGCCGATCTTCTTCACGCATGGCGTCGGCAATCGAATCTACTTGGGGCTGCAACGAAAGCAACAGGTTCCGTAGCTCGTCCCGCACGATCTGTCGGATGGTCTCACGCAGATCGTCCGTGCTGAGGCCATGGGCTTCGGCGCAATAGGCAATTGAAGAGCGACGGTCATACGGCCTTGTGCGCATCTCAAGAGCCTTCTCGATTGTAGAGGCCTCGGTGAGGAATTCTTCAACCGTCTTGGGCGGGTTGCGAACATGTCCCGTAAACAACTCTTGCTTCACGCCACACATGAGGAAGCGGAGCTTTTTGTCTTCAGCCATGGTAGGATCAGCGTGCCGAAACAGTTTCGTCATCTCTTTTGGGAAGATGGTGACACTTTCGTTCGGTAGCTGCACCCAGATCTCAAGCAAAGCAGTGGCTCTTTCTTTGCGAGCGGCGCTTGTGAAAGTTTCCAGGAAAGCGCCGCGAAAAAGATGCCAGGATCACAGTGCAGACTCCCGATTTTCATACAAGGTCCTCGCCACGTCTTCCAGATAGAAGTAGACGCGGTGCAACTTTTCTTCAGAATCCCACTGGTTCAAGGCGGCCACTTGGTTGTCCATTTCCAGCCAGGTCTCTTGTTCTTCAAATGAGGATCTGTGCAAGATCGGTGGCCCCTTTGGCTGCTACATTACGACAATGGCGGGTGTCGGTACAAAGGCTGTCATAGTCTGTCATAGGCTTTCGGCTTGCGATTATTATCAAGTACTGCCCCGTACTCCGGAGGTAGCCCCTGCCGTCGGCGGCTTGCTCGAAGGTCGAGGTTGGCAGGGGTGTGTGCTTCGCAGTTGGGGCTTGGCTCTCGACCAGAGGGGGTCATTCAGTACATGGACGGGAAGCACCTCCACCAGATGTCACGGGGTCGTCACGTGGACGAAGGGCAAGTGGAATAATCAGCTGTTTTTTCGGGCCGAACTTGTGGTCACGCAAAAAGAAAATCAGCTTACACCAAGACACTGGCACTGATAGCGGCAAGCAGAGCGTCGGACGTCGATCAACTGACAAACGGCGAAGCGTGTCGGCAGTTGCACACTCGCCATCGAACATTCTAGCGTTATAGTTAGCGGCTACGTAGATTACAGACTAATATGAAATGCTCACGACTTGGGCGTAATCTCAACAAAATGATCTACGGCAGCCCTGAAGCTTCTCGAACACTGTAGGTGCGGTTCAGATAGACACGTACTTGCCAACGCAATGCGGTGACTGGATGATCGGCCTCTTTCTGTGCAGGCGCTATTACAGCAACGTCCACATGCCTCGACAGCCCACAAGGCAGTGAAAGCCCTGCTGTGTTTCCTGAGAAAGACAGGCTTGTGTGAACGCCTCTGACAAGCGGTAGAGTTCTACACGCTGCAGTGAAATTACTGTCAGTCTCTCCCCCCTTTTTTCTTTTCCCTTTCTTCCCTTTTCTCGTCTTTCTTTTGCCATTCCCTAATCCCACAGTGTAGGGTAGCCAACCGGATGTCTTTCTGGTTAACCTCCCTGCCTTCTCCCTTTTGTTGCTTCCTTCCTTCCGTAGGCGCGGTTTGCGCTGAGAGTCGCGTACAGCGTATTGGGGTAATAAGAAATCTTGAGGAAGGAACGTGGCAATGGAATAAATCTGCGATTGCCGACCAAATAGGCCAGAAATTCTACTTCATAATTTTTAGTCAACCCAGTTTGATGCTAGAACAGCAATATAAACTGCCTGATTCAAAATACCTTTTATTCAAGAAGTCATTGTTAACAGGTTTTCAAAAAAGTCCTCCTTTGAGTGGTAGTCTTGAGATTTTGAGTTCTTAGGAAACTACTTCGAAGGGGGAGGTCCGTTACGCTTCAGAGCCTTTTGAGATTCTGTGTCCATATTTGTAAAGCCTCCCGAAGCATTTGTTACGCGTTCAGATTCAGCATGAAATAATCTTCAGAAAGTGCTGCTTTTTTGAGAGCCAGATCTACGATTATCTGTCAGATTTTGCTTCTCTGTACTTTTTGAAATCACCAAAACTTGAGAATCTTGATCTTGCACAGAAGTTGAACCAAAGATTTGACTCAGCTGTTGTGATAGCATGTTAGCCCAGGCTTCAAAAAGAGTGAATGCCAAACGTGCCACTGCCTTTCCAGTAGACGTTTCATGGCCTCTGCTATAGACTTTGCGAGTGATGCATCCATGGCAGCTGTGTGGGGCATTGTGCCTGCATAACCTTTCGATATTTCATGCAGTACTTTGACAGCCTCCCTCCCAAACCAAAGCCTGTGTTCTATAATTTCTAGTACACCCAGTGTTCTTTCTTTGACCGCACATTCAGCAGGGTCTGCAAGGTGCGCTCCATAACACAAATAACACTTCTGTTCTTTAGAGTTACAACCACGGTTGTCACGACTCTGTCTGCACAGACGCCATCTAGCAATTGATCTGCATCCTTTTATACTGTGGCCAAATCGCCAACATTTCAAGCACTGCAATGGTCTTGGCGAAGTGGCTCTACTTTGTAGATTAGTGACCCTGCCTCAATTGCTGTTGGTGACTCTTGCTGTAAAAGTTACTTAGCCGACTCGGTAGATGATTTCCTGTTGTCATTCGTTCGGGCGCACCTATAGACTGAAAGTGCCCTGTTACCTAAAATAAGTTCAGAACTCATCCAGGTGCCAGACTCGTATCCACCCCATGGATTATGCCCTTTGTACAAGCAAGATCAGCTGAGACAAACGGACTCCTCGGCAGTGCAACAAATTCAGCACAATTGAGAAGCTCTCGGACGCAATCCTGCTTTGCATAGCAGCACAGGATACAACCACGTCCGAACTAGTGGACATTATTGATCTTCTGGAAGCACGAAGAAGCTTTGCGAAGCTCCACTTGAATTACCTTCGGATTCTTCATTGGATCGGAACCACCTTCGGTAAGAACCAGAGCCACAGGGACGTAGTTTTCTCTACTGCGTAGCAAGGCATCAAGCGGCCAATCCTTGACCATCAGATAGACTAGCCCAGTAGAGTGTTCTTGACCAGATGATAAAAAAAAAGACCAGAATAGTCTGAGTTGTCTGACTTCCAAGGGACCGCAAAAACTAGTCAAAATAAAACCATGAGGAACACAAGAAACCATAAAGAAAACAGTTTTTTTAGCTAGTAGAGATCCTGCCACTCTGGGGGATTCGCCAAGAACCAGGTACCTTTCACAAGAAATTCTCAATTATTAGATTAAATGTCGACAAATTAAAGATGAAAAAAGTAATAATGTAACAAACTTCAAAATAATCAAAAAAGAGATGATAATAATAAAATACTAAAATCGATAGTAAAAACAGATAGTAACTGGAATAGGTATTTGAGGGAGGAATAATTCGAAAAATAGGAGTATCAGCTGGCTCTACAATCAAATCTTTTTCAACCTTTACTAACTCGTCCAAGCCTGGCAACTTCCCTGTCGCTCTAGCCAAGAAACAAAGCCCCAAACGAAACCACATTTGGTACAATTATATGATGATGATGACGATGCTTCTTGGATGATTGGCACCTACCTACTACTTTATGTAATCAAAAGTGCTTACCACGTACATTCTTCTTTTAGCATTCCGCACAAGGCCCACATCCTTTACAAGAAATTGGCCGAGTAAAACGCGCATCCCACATTGCCGTCGTCGTTTTGCTACATTCTCGAAACAATGACCACGCTACGCTCTTTTGCGATTGTTCATCATTCGACATTATGAAGGAATCATTATTCACACCAAATTGCAATAATAAAGCAATATACCACGTAAGAAATACAAGTACTTTGCCATCGGCTAACCAGTACAAGATAGAAAAAAAGGAGAGGGTGGAGCGGGAGGAGGTGAATGCAGTAGTGGGCTGTAAGTGGAGAGAAGTGGGCAAGAGTATTTCTGCCACGCCACGTAGGGGGCCACTTACTGCTCAACCTTGAACCTGTGAGGAAGGCCTGAAAGTGGATGCCATGTGTAACGGAGACCAGGGTGAGTTCATTGCCGTCTCTATGAGGTAGGACCACAGCTGGCTTTCGGTTCATTTTACTAGCGAACAAACATGCACTGCAGTGAAAACAGAGTTGGTGTGCTAATCTTCTGCATCTTGGCATCGCTCGCTTCGCCTCATGCGCGCCGGCCGAGGGGCAGTATTGAGGGGGCGGGGGGGGGGAGCAGTTGTTGCTACTATAGATTAATCGAGGGTCTTAATCGGTTATTTCGATTACGCGAAGCACCGAAATCACTTACGATTATTTGATTAACCGAGCACATTTCGTCGAATGATCGTTCATCGATTTTGCAATTCCTACAGAGGGTACAAATGTATCGGAAACAAGAGGTCATGTGCCTCGCGTCATGTGCCTCCATGACGGAGATCACTGGGTTGCGGTATCGGTTCATCAATCGGTTCATCGGTTCATCATAAGGCGGGTGCCTTATAGAGATGTGACAGCCTTTCACCTCACGAAAAATACTGCATTTTCACTCTTGCTCTCTCCCTCTTTTCTTAGTGTAATTGTGTTTCTGTGCATGTCCGCAAGAATAAATAAATACGTACATAAATAAATAAGAGGACAACTCCAGAATGGTCCTTTGCGCTAGGCAAATAGCCACGATCAGGTTTCGCTATATTATTTTCGACGGATAAGTGCGTAGTTCGAAACAGCTACGTTCTTATTTAATATCCTGGTACATGCGAAATTTGTCGGAAATGATCGCATCACTCCCGCATTCTGGACACCGAAGCTGAACAGCGCTGATGGAAGCTGCATGTTATCAAAGACACCATTCAACGAAACACTTTTATGTGGCCACAGTGCTTTCACTGGTTTTCTAATGATAAATTTCATTTATCTTTCACTCTGTTGAACAGCGTGTCATCTGAGAATGGCCTCGCGATTGCCTGTAGCTGCCGCAATGATGTGCCTGCTGATCTGTGTGAGCACCTTGGAGATAGACAAGAGCGACGGAGGCTACAGGGACTTGCTGATTTCGATCAACAAGGATGTGCCTTACAACGAGACCATCGTCGAGAACGTCAAGGTACATAACATAATGCAAATATTTATACATATCTTTTCGCAAAATGAAGAGAATAAATCACGTTCTTTTTTTCTTAGAAACATGAGAAACTTCACAGGGTGCCCCGCCTCAGCCCACACGCCTCCTCTTTTTCTCATAGGTTGATGTACTAAAGCTTCCACGCACCCCTTCGAGAAGTTTCAAGCAAAGAGCATGGTTGAAATTGCAATTCGTTCAGAATCAGAGGCATGGTAAATGTTGTGTACCCCAACACGTTTCGCACTGACTTCGTGGTCGGTAAACCCTTCACCAAACAGTCATGTGATGCAATGTCATCCCTGACATATTTTAATGTCCTCACACACTTTCTAATCGGCGACGTCACGATGACGTTAATGGTGACGTCATATGATGATATGATCGCGTGATCTTTTTTTTTGCATCACTCATGTCGACATCACCGACGCGTACGACGACGTGGAACGCCAGTGAATTTTATTATTGACTTTAAGTACACCTCATCGACGGGCATGATACTTTGGTTTGTTCAATTTCTCACTAGGTAATGTATACGTTAAGCGTTGTGTCTTCCGCAACTAAAATGAATGAAGTGATCAAAACTTATCTAGCTGAAACTTGTTCTCTCATGCCCATGCAATATGATAACCTATCAATCTGGCAATCTAATCTTTCGTTGCATTCTCATTGTTGCAAGTGCACACCAATGTTCGAATAATACACTCTTCTGTACCTGCATAGAAATGGAGAAACGTGTCTGATAGCTGAAGCATGGTATATCGATAATAGTAGTAGCACGTTCGGGAGCCAACCGTCGATCAACTTGCACAAATATGAAATCAAATGCATTAATAGTCGTGTTTAATGTAGATCCCCACGCATTCCAGATTGACATGTTCGCAAGTTGTATCGGTAGGCACAGATAAGTTTTTGTGCTTTCTTTCTTTTTTGTCATCGAGAGCATCTTCAATTGTTAGTAAGCGTCTGAGGCGTCCCGACTTCCTACTTGGGTCCGTGCTTGCGTGCCCTGTCATCTCAGAAGGTAACATCTTATTTTCTGCCAAACGCGTGGCATGCTGTGCAAGAGATCCCATGACCACAACAATAAATCAAGGTACTGTGATGCTGTGGCTGAGCTTGTTGTTGGTGCTGCGCCTAATGCTGACTAATTATAACAGACCCCTTTGTGAGAGAGCTTTCAACAAACGAATCGTTAACAAAATCACACTGTGTAAGGCTTGGTGCAATTCTGCGTTTTCATCACGCAATATCATATGGAACAGCATCACCCTTCACCGGACATGACCGCACATAGATGGTCATTTTTTCTGGAATAGTTTCGTAGATCTGTGTCTTGATTGCCACGGCTCATTTGGTTACGATTTTTGCTCGACCCGAGGCATTTCTTTTTCGTTGTTGCATTCATCATAATTTTTTCAACGAAGGAGCTTTCACAAGGCTTTTCAAATATCGACAACTAAGGCTTTCGTCGGTCTAGGCCCGTGTTCTGAGATTTGGGTGCATGTTAAAGAACCCCAGGTGGTCGAATTTTGGAGCCCTCCACTACGGTGTCTCCCATAATCATATGCTAGTTTTGGGACGTCAAACACCACAATTCAATCAATTATCGTCTTACTGAACTTGTGCAAACTTGTGGTTGTGACAGTCATATCGTGTTCAACTCCTGATTCATGGTGGTGGTGATTAAGGTTAGAGCAAGGAAAAAACGCCTAATTTGTGCAGCCCTTAAAGGAGCACGGCGCCCCGTCTTGTAGGGGATGGGGTAAGGAGAAGAAAGAGTAAAAAAAAATTGGAATATCAGCAGTCAGTCAGCAGAAGTGGGCAACAGCCATATGCAGCTACAGCAGCCAGTAGTGGGCGACTGTTACTCACTGCCTGCTTGTGTGTTGCTGTGCTATCTCTCAGTCTATTATATCTCTTCTTCAATCTTATTCATCTTGTTATGTGTAGGGTAGCAAACTGGTTATCCTGGACTGGGTAAACGTTTTCACTTCTTTTCTCTACCATTTATTCTCGCTAGGTATTCCACAGTTTGCTCTTCTCACCTGTCAATTAAAACCAACACTTAAGACAAATAGGGACTAAATCTACTCCCATGTTTGCAGAGCCTGTTTAGGTCTTCGTCTCAGTTCCTCCACCGTGCAACCAACGGCCTCGTCTACTTTAAGCACGTGACCATCAACTTCCCCAGCACGTGGCCAAAGAGAAGCAGTGCCCGCCGCTTGTCTTCTAGTTTATTCGAGAAGGGCGACGTACGCATCGACCTCCCTGCAGAGTCACAAGAGCAGGAACGGCCCTTCACAAAACAGTGGAAACTCTGTGGAAAGCCCGGAGAGTACATCAAAGTCACACCAACGTTTCTAGCCGAACTGAACGATTCAACAACCAAGACGTTTGGAAATCCTGGTATGTATCACCTGCTTGATTACCTCCTGGTTTAAGGTAAATAAACCGACAGCCGTGAGGTTTCGAAGTTTCAGAAGTGCTACGGTGAAAATTACATAAACAAAGAGAACATAAATACAAATTAATTGCAGCGCAATCATTTTCTGGTCTTGGGAGGGAAGTCGCATCACCTCTATGATGTTGCTGTCGGGCTATATGATCGCCTGCGGTGTCTCGGCTACGTTAAACTAATCAAGTAAACAAGGGTATAAATATATTTCAGACCATATATTCTATTATTTCCGCAAATCATGTTTATATACAGTTGGGAGAAACGTAGAATCTTAATTAAAATGAAAAGAAGCCGCAGGGTCCAAAGACGGGTCCTACGCTTCGGAGAGATATTGCATTTGGAATGACGCGCGTTCACCTTATTCATGTAAAAAGCCACTTCATATCTTTGTATTAATATATTGTCATGTTGCTTCATCGGTAGCCTTGTTGTTAAGAACGTATCAGTGTTCTTGCTACATGTAATGGGAGGGTGCATCGAATAGGCGGATCGGAGTTATAATTTCAGTCATGCAGTGTTTTATGCGTATTTTGAACAATACTGATCATGGCAAGCAGCATGTTTCATTTCTTGAGAGCAGAATCGTACCTTTTTTTGCAATCTGTATTGGTACTGCTTTGTTATCTTGTGCGGTGTAGGGAATCTTTACTGGTATGCACCAAAATCTTGTTCTATGGCGCTTTGTTCGCTTTTGTAAACTCGCTAGGCATCTCATAACTACTTCAAACAAAACAATATTCTATTTTTGTTAGAGTTAGTGTTATAATTACAGTAACAAAAATGTTTTCATTTTTTGTTAGTATGATCTGGGAGAAAGAATAACCACTTTTCGGGTATGCGCCCCAGGAATTGATCAAACGCCCCTAAAGAGTATACGAGTACAAGCATTTGTGATAATAATATTAATCCGTCAGTGTTGCCGAATGGGTGCCTTCATTTTATTCCAAATACATTGCAGGGAATTACAACTTGTCGCAATCTATTTTTTTTCAATTCTTTGGAATGAAAAAAAAAAGTGACAGCTTTGCCGCAACGGTGAAGAAATGAATGTGATAGCAACAAATTGTAAGATCATGCACAGAATGGAAATCAAATTGAAACGTGCTCCACGTATCTCACGTGCAAATGACGCACGAAACCTACTGACAGGTACATATGCACGCGAATTAGCGTCTCAGTTGTTACTTCGCTGTGTCTGAAAAGCGCGCGCTTTTCGCAAACGAAAACTGCAATGATTTTAATGACCTTTGTGTGTCCGGTAACTACAACAGTATACTATCACAGGACTGCATGGCGAACATAAATGACAACCCGTAAATTGAGAATCGTGACACGCATGTCTTGATTTTCATGTTATGACTAGTCATGACTACACACCACGCTCATGATGCGCTGGCGATCATTTCGCTAGCTTCGCATATACAAAATTTGGTGTCACGTGACCTCATTAGATGACGAAGGTATATGACTGGTGCAAACATGATAAACCTCCCATGCATGTCATGTAAAACATGACCACATGCTACGCTCATAGCGCGCTCGCAGCCGTTTCGCTCGCTCCACAAATACCAAATTTGGTATCATGTGATACGGTGTAATAAACGACAAACGTAAACGACAAGTCCGAACATGATAATTTTGATATGCGTGTCTTGTAAAACTTGACTACTTGCTACGCTCATAGCGTGCTCGAGGCCGTGTCGCCAGCTCCACTTATACCAAGTTTGGTATCACATGACGTGAGTAGACGACGAAGGTAAATGACACGTCCAAACATGATAGTCATGATATGCGTGTGATGCAAAACATGGCTACATGTTACGCTCGTAGCATGGTCGCGGCTGTTTCGCAAGCTCCGCATATCACGTCACGTTATGCTAAATTTGGTATCACGTGACGTGAATAGACGATGAAAGCAAATGACACATCCAAACATAATAATCAAGGCATGGGAGTCAGGAACGCCATAATTTACGTCCGCCTCGTAACGTTGTGGTCATTTTAAAGTGACATATCAACCTTAATCATTCGTGCTTCGAAAATCATCGATGCCCACAATACGTGGGATGTGCAAATTTTCTTTTTATGACTGCGAAGTTATACTCCATATGTCCTGCTGGAGTACTGTCCATTTCGGCGGCAGTTGGTTAGCTGCATGTCAGCGATCACCACAATCACTTTTTACGGTTCTTTTTCAACATCATCATTTCGATGTCCGGACGTTTCAACAAATATCGACACTAATTCTCTTCAGCGCAATGAACGCAGGTGCCCAGACGTCCGCTTTTGGGCGTACATCTCAGAGGTCGTGCATAAATTCTGATCAAAGGCAGGGTTAATTTGGACTCTAATGGAGTTGTGAAGGTTGACACCCACTCGCCACATCGTTCCTAAACATTTGGGACACGTTTATATGCAAGTTAAAACTTGACAAGTTCACGTTTCTATAAATTTTGCACGGCTTCTTTTTACTCTGGGAATGTGCTGGTGCGTTTGGTGCTTGGACGTGGTCGAAAGCAAACATTACAGCTCACCACTTTTATATTTCTAGTGGAAATGAATGTCCTCTGCTCAAATGAATTGTGGACGACTTCTTTAGATGAACACATCGAGAATAGCTCCCAATGTACTTTTCTCCAGAAGTCAGAAGGGTATTGCTTGTCTCCACACGGCGGCGTCCTCCAGCCTTGAAGGGCTTAACGCCCATTTATCCTTTCAGTTTTTTACCCTATGGAGTACGTAAACAAGGGAGAAGTAAAGGCAATGAAGAACTTGGAGCGATATACAAGCGTGAAACACAAATACGTATGAAGAGATCATATGAAAATAGTCAGCTGCTCGCCTTAGATCGTTATAACATTAAGACTTGTTGCTATCGCATTCACTGCTTCACCCTTTCAGGGAAACAGTTTTTTTTTTTCAAATTCACGGGACACAGAAATGTTGAACCCATCTCACTCTCCCTCTTGCCGATGATGCACCGTCACTGGAGAAAAAACACCGGCGCACCACCACCGGCGATTTTGGGAACGAAGCACAGGTCTAGTCGAGAGATATCTTAATGACATATCTTGTGCAGTACAACCAACCTACTAATTCTCATAGGGGCCGTTCTATCGCTACCCACAATATTTGTATGGTCAGCATGTATGATGATGATGATGATATGTGGGGTTTAACGTCCCAAAACCACTATATGATTATGAGAGACGCCGTAGTGGAGGGCTCCGGAAATTTCGACCACCTGGGGTTCTTTAACGTGCACCCATGGTCAGCATGTATGAACGAAGTTTGTTGTTTTAATATTTTTTTAAGATTAAACGTGTTAATGTTAAAATGGCGATATAACATATTTTTGTGCTGACAAATGTACTGTGCAAGAATACAAAGCTTTTCCACACGTCTAGAGCGGCCGTAAATGTAAGAATTCTTAGATTTTGTTATTTAAGTCAAATTCTTTATACCCTCCTTTGAACATTTACAGACAGCAGAAGCGCACAAAATGTTCTCAGACACAGCTTGACTGAGCAGTGACAGCAGCTTCACAGCAGGGCTAATGAAATAACAGTGTTACTAATTTGTAATAGCAAGTATACAATCATCAACAACAACAAAATTGAACATACAATGTAGTACATATAATATTGAGAGTATACTCTGAATCTGCTTGCCATTCTTCGTGTGACTTTCCAATTTGTTGCTATAGCATTCGATGCATCGACTTTGCAGCCAAGCTGTGACTTTTTATTAACCTACTATTTCAGCCGATCGAAAAATTAGCTTCTTTAAGCACCCTTCAGAAACTTCAGAACCTGCACTGATGCTAATGCGTTTCCGAATTTATTTCCGTTGTTTTGTTAAGTAAGTTGCTCGATTACCGGGCGCATGATTCGACTGCAACAATTTTTTTTCAAATCTGCACGAATGCTACGCTCGCCCTCTCCTTGTTGTTATACCGACTGCGTCGCCCTCTATTCGCTACAATCTAAACCATCAAAAACTTTTGTTATGAGGCGCTAACATTCAAAAACGCTGCTGGATCATGCATGCCATTTTTCTGTGCCCCCATGGTGAACCGGCTGATGCTTCTGATATTGAGAAACGTCAAGATAATTGAGGTGTTAAGCATGCTGGTGTAGTTTTTATAGCCACACTGGCCATACATATGTAAAGTAGCGAATTTTTCATGAAATTTGACGACAAATGGCGACTTTTGGTGACTTATCGCTCATCGCTTGGCGAATTTTACTCGAACGTCAGTTAGAACTCCGGTTCGTACCCTACCTCACGCCTCGGGTTCTCTTTTACAAATTTGCAGGTCGGCCACGCTTGTATGCTACGCCCGCCTTTGGTTCTGGCCGACTAAAGGTGGACCTAGACAAGGCATTCTTACCTTGGACTTGAAACAAAATCTAATCAGGCCTACAACACTAAATTGAACACCATGTCATAGTTGTAGCAATTGAAGGGGTCATTTTCATGTTACTTTTGAAAACAAAGATGTCAACCTGACCATCTCATTCTGAAAACTGCAAAACTGCAACGGACGAGTTCCATCAAAAACGACGAACAAACCTTCTGGGCATATTTATCTTGGTGAAACGGGGTTTATTGACGTAAATATATAGCGCTTGCACAGCAGGTCTATTCAGCGCGAGTGGTTGGCCCTAGCGCTGTGATTTCTATGTCGGTTGCTGCCGCCCGCTTTCAGTATCAATACCATTCTTTCCAAGTGCTACTTACGCCAATAACCCTCCTTTTATAGTGGCGGAGATGTGAGGTAGAGGGTACAAATTTTAACGCGTAATATCGTTGAGTCGTCTGTAATCCAGACATAATCTAATCGAACCACCTTTTTTTCTAAAGAGCACTACAGGCGAAGACCAGGGACTTGAAGGGGGCGTGATAACATCGTGGCGAAGCATGTTATTGACTTGCCCCGCAATGATATTGCGTTCTGTTGCTGGTGCACGGTAGGGGCGTTGTCGCAAAGGAGTATGCGTTACCGTGTCGATACTGTGAGTGACGGTGTTGGTTTGACTCAGTGGCTTCCGTGGAAAGACAAATTAATGTATAAACTCACGAAGAAGCGTTATTCGTCGTGCTCATTGATCCCGGGGGAGCTCGCATTCGGTGTAGCAGTTGATTACATCGAGAGAGACGTCATCCGGATGGAAACAAGGAGGTACGGCATCCAACTGAAGCTTTGGGCCAGTGTTATGGGATTCAATAGGCAAGATAGAGCGTTCGTCTGCTGGGTGAGAACGCCCAAGTGTCTCGTGATGGTGTAAGGTGAGAGGACATAATCTGGGATTGCGAACAAGTATTCCCGTTGCATCACCATTGGGAGGCAGAATGGCATATGACAGAGACGTGCCATGGCGATGACTGAAAATGGCAGACGGAGTGAACGTAACAGTAGTGCCAGAAAGGTCAGCGCGGTCGACGCGGACAATGACTAAGAAGACGATGGTCAGTGTCAGTGGCCACACGAAGCTTGCCAACGCTAAGTCGGTCGGTGTTGGCAGACGGGGCATCGGCGAACACAAGTTCCACCTGAGCGCAAGCGCATTCAATTACGGCGTGGTGGCATGGCAAGAAGTCTCATTCGAGTATTACGTGATGTGAACAGGTGGCCAACACTAGAAACTCGATGTGGTACAAAATGTTCTGAATGGTGACTCCAGCCGTACACGCTCTAAACGGTCGAATTTGTTGCGCTCTCGCTGTACTAAGCGAAAATTCAGATGGTGGCGTCTTGACATCTAGTATGGGACGGCCAAGTTTTCGGCTCATGGCAGAAATAGCAGCTCCGGTATCAAGAAGGGCGAGAGTTCATAAAACTTCGATAAACACTTCCAGAACGTTGGCGGGGGACAGGCGAGTACTTGATCATTGTGACGACGACGAAGCTCGTGCCTCCAGAGCTGTGACAGTCAGTTTTCCGGTTCTCGTCGGTGACTCAGAGGTGGCAAAGAATTTTGCCACCTCTTCGCACACATATTGTTTGATTTCCGGTATTAGTGTTTTGTGGTCTCTGCCGAGGGTCAACGCCACGAGAGTTTATCCGCGGCCGCTGGCCTCCGTGTCATGACCCGTTGTTTACGCAACTCCTCAAAGCTTGCGTACCTCGGGCCAACCGAACACATCGGCAATGCGTAGCTTAAAAGCACCCGGTGAATTCCGAGTGGTGCTCGGTAAACCAGAGACTCCCTACCTCTTTCAGGTAGAAGGGCACATATTGCAGTTTCGAAGGGTCGTCCCACTTGTTGCTTGCGCCTACCCTTTCAAATGTCGACAGCCAATCTTCAACGTTTCGTTCATCCGCATCGTCGATTCGTCGATAAAAGGTTGATCGCGCACGCGTAGCGCAGTGGGCACGGTGATGATCATCGAAGGCTGGCGCATACCGTGCTTGATGTATATATATATATATATATATATATATATATATATTGTCGCGCGTGAACAAGAGGGACTTCAGGTAAAGAATACCGCGTAGTCACAGAGGCGCAGGTCAGGGACACCACAACCAAAAACAAAAGCCTCGGCGAGAGCGCGCTAGCCCAACAACTTCTTCCTCGTTTTTCTCCTCGATGCGGGCTCGTGCTCGCCGCAGTTCATGGCCAGGTGGCATTATTCCCCCACTGAAAAAAAAAGCATCGCCCCGATGCTCGCGCGAATGGTAGTGGATAAGCGGAAGTAAAGCAGACATGCACACTGTGGGCACACTTAAGAAAAAAACAACAACAAAAGAACAAGGCTGAGGCACGGTCCCACTAACGTACGAAGTACGGCTTGAGCCGTACAACGTGAACAATCTCTGGGTAGTGCTTTCGACGCTGGGGTGACATGGTTCCATATGGAACCACCTCATAATTCACGTCACTGATGCGACGCACTACTTTGTAGGGTCCAAAGTAGCGACTCAGGAGCTTTTCGGACAACCCTTGGCGGCGAACCGGAGTCCATACCCAAACTAGATCTCCTGGGTGGTATTCGACCTGTCGATGGCGAAGATTGTAGCGGCGTGCATCTGCAGTTTGTTGTTGCGTGATATGCAGGCGTGCCAACTGTCGAGCTTCTTCGGCAAACTGAGCAAGCTGCTCAGCGTCAGGTGTGAGCGACCCGTCGTAATCGTGTGGCAACATAGCGTCCAACATGGTCTGGACCTCACGCCCATAGACGAGACGGAACGGTGTGAATCGTGTCGTTTCTTGGATGGCAGTGTTGTAGGCGAATGTTACGTATGGAAGAACCTGATCCCACGTCTTGTGTTGAACGTCTACATACATGGACAACATATCGGCGATGGTCTTATTAAGTCGTTCCGTCAGGCCGTTAGTCTGCGGATGATACGCCGTCGTCTTGCGATGGCTCGTGAAGCTTAGCTTGAATACATCGTCAATGAGCTGAGCCGTGAAAGCTGTTCCGCGATCAGTGATGACGCAAGACGGGGCGCCATGGCGAAGAACGATCTTTTCGACGAAAAACTGGGCAACATCGGAAGCTGTAGCTCGTTGCAGGGCTCTTGTCTCGGCGTATCTCGTTAGATAATCTGTCGCTACAACTATCCATTTGTTACCGGCAGATGACAGAGGAAACGGCCCCAGTAAATCCATGCCTATTTGATCGAACGGCGACCTTGGTGGTGTGATTGGTTGCAGCAGGCCTGCAGGCTTCAGTGGCGGAGATTTGCGGCGTTGACATTCACGGCAGCTTTTCACATATCTCTTGACGTACATAGCAAGTCTCGGCCAGTAGTACGCCTGTTGAACTCTGGCGAGAGTTCGTGAAGAACCTAGATGCCCGGATGTGGGTTCGTCGTGGCAGGCCAGAAGAATGTCGTCTCGCATGTCAGATGGGACCACTAGCAAGTAGGCTTTCCCATTGCCGTTCGAGTTTGATTTATACAAGACACCGTTCCGCAGGCAGAACGAAGAGAGATTGCGAGAGATGTGCCGAGGTACGGGTGTGTTGCGTCCTTCTAGTTGGTCAATGATTGCGCGAATCTCGACGTCATCGTGTTGTCGTGCGATCAAGTCTGTTGCAGTGAGGACTCCGAGGAAGCCGCAGTCATCGTCATTGTCGGGATCACAAACTCCAGTAGGTGCACGTGACAAGGAATCAGCATCTTCGTGCTTGCGGCCTGATTTATAGACAATGGTAAGGTCAAACTCTTGCAAACGAAGGCTCCATCGTGCCAGACGCCCAGACGGGTCTCGTAAATTGGCTAACCAGCACAATGAGTGATGATCAGTAACTACTTTAAAGTGACGACCGTAGAGGTAAGGCCTGAATTTCATAGTGGCCCACACTACTGCTAGGCACTCTTTCTCCGAGGTGGAATAGTTCATCTCGGCGCGAGACAGGGCACGGCTGGCGTAAGCTATCACGCGCTCGGTGCCTTCTTGATGTTGGACAAGCACGGCGCCGAGACCTACATTGCTCGCGTCGGTATGAACTTCCGTGGCAGCATCCTCGTCGAAGTGAGCAAGAACTGGTGGTGCCTGCATACGCTCACGTAGATCGATAAAAGCCGCGTTCTGTTCTTCATTCCAAACGAATGGTACGTCGTCACGTGTGAGACGAGTCAGAGGCTCGGCAATTCTAGAAAAATTGGCGATGAAGCGACGATAGTAGGCGCACAGACCGAGGAAGCGGCGTACTGCTTTCTTGTCACGGGGAACGGGAAAGGAGGCTACGGCGGTTGTCTTGTCGGGGTCAGGTCGAACACCGTCTGCGCTCACAACATGCCCCAGAAATTTAAGTTCTTTATAGCCAAAGTGGCATTTTTCTGGCTTCAGCGTGAGGTTCGCGGAGTGGAGTGCTTCCAGAACAGCCTGCAGACGTTTCAAGTGTTCCTCGAAAGTGACCGAAAATACGACGACATCATCGAGATAAACTAAGCAGGTGTTCCACTTCAGACCGGTAAGAACAGTGTCCATCATTCTTTGGAATGTCGCTGGTGCAGAACACAGGCCGAAGGGAAGCACCTTGAATTCATACAGGCCGTCCGGTGTAACAAAAGCAGTTTTTTCTCGGTCTCTTTCATCAACCTCAATCTGCCAGTATCCGCTTTTCAAGTCTATGGATGAAAAATACCTTGCTCGCCGTAGTCTGTCTAGTGAATCATCGATGCGTGGCAGAGGATACACGTCTTTTTTTGTCACGTCGTTCAGCTTTCTGTAGTCCACGCAGAAACGCAACGTTCCGTCCTTTTTCTTTACAAGAACGACTGGCGATGACCATGGACTATTGGACGGCTGTATAACATCATCCTGAAGCATCTCTTCGACTTGAGCATTGATCGCGTCACGTTCTTTGGCAGAAACTCGGTAGGGTTGTTGCTTTATGGGCGAGACATCGGTGTGTATAATAATCCGGTGTTTCATAAGGGGCGTTTGACGCACCTTTGAGGATGAAGCGAAACACTCTTGAAATTCAAGCAACAGCTCCTGCAGCGCTGTGCGTTCTTTCTGCGTGAGGCTCGAATTGATGTCCACCTTTTCAAGAGCCTTAGAAACGCCGGTCGATGTCGATTGTAGCCCACTATTTATTGATGCGGCAGAAAAACATTCAGCAACGTCTTCGATGGGGTAGGCGAAAGCGATAGCGGTGCGTCGAAACAGGTGCCGCTGCTCATTACTAAAATTTGTCACAAGCAGCGTGGCACGTCTGTCGTGAAGCGTAATGAGGCTGCGGGCTGCGCAGACACCTATGCTAAACAAAAGTGTCAAGTTGCCTTCGGCGACTGCCTCACCGTCACGTATCTCGTCACACACGACTTCAACCAGGATGCTTGAACGTGGAGGCAACGTGATTATGTCGGCCGAAACACGAAGCGAACTGAGATGGCTGTCATCAGGCTTTTCTGCTTTGTCTGTAGAGAACGTCACTGTGCGCTGTCGGAGGTCAATGATAGCGCCGTATTCACGTAAAAAGTCGATGCCTAGGATGAGGTCTCGGGAGCATTCAGGAAGTATAAGGCAGCTGCAGAGAAATGTGCGTTTGCGAATGCCGACTCTAATCGTGCAGATACCGAGAGGGGTGACGACGTGCCCGCCGGCTGTACGGATTCGTGTCCCGTACCACGGCGTACCCACTTTCTTGAGATGCGTCGCCAGTTTTCTGCTCATGATGGAGTAGTCGGCCCCTGTGTCTAATAAAGCTGTAATATCGTGGCGGCCGTCGAGCACTACAGGTATATCTAGGGAAAGTCGGCTTTCTGATTCGGGAGCTGTCGTCGTTGAACCACTGCTGGTACGTACTCGCATGGATTGGGGCCCTTGTTCGTGTCGTTTATCAGCGGCCCCGCCCCCGAAGGTCGCTGTCGTTAGTTTTCCCGCCTAGGGCTGAGCGGCCGTGCTGGCGCCGCCCCTGGGTAGTTCGGGACACTTGACGAAGACCTTCTTGGAGATGGTGATCGTGACTGGCGCCGCGGGAGCAGTGGCATGCGCTGCTCGGACAGGTACTCCTCAATCGCTCTGGGTCTTTCGCCAAATCTTGGCCTGGGTGAGTCGACGGCGAAACCCTGAAGTCCGAGGCGACGGTACTGGCATTCGCGGTACACGTGTCCGGCTTCGCCACAGTGGTAGCACAGCGGCCGCCTGTCCGGTGTGCGCCATACGTCCGATTTCCGCGGGAGGAGCTGCCGATTCTCGAAATGCTGGACTGGTTGAACTGCTGGGAGTGGATCGCGATGTGCAGGGTGTACGAAACGGCGTGGAGGAGCGTAACGACTCGCAGCTTCGGCGTACGATGCAGGAGCGACGTAACAGCTCACAGCCTCGGCATAAGATGCACGGTGAGGCTCGATCGGTACAGGCGGGGAAGCATCGTTGGACAGCGGGACTTGCAAAGCCTGCTGTACTTCACTCCTGATGAGGCTGGAGATGGATCCCGCAGCAGGTGGAGGCGGCCCGTGAATCTTCTGCAGCTCGTCGCGTACCACCGATCTGATGAGGTCGCAGAGAGCTTCGAGATTGACGTTACTCCCCGCAACTCCAATCTGGTCCACCGGCGAGGCAACATTCACGTGGCGGTCGTACACAGCTGATCGCTGCTGCAGCATGTTTTCCATTGTCGTTGCTTCAGTTAAAAACTCTGCCACAGTATTCGGGGGACTTCGCACGAGACCAGCGAAGAGTTGCTCCTTAACTCCTCGCATTAGGTGGCGCAACTTCTTGTCTTCTCCCATACCTGGGTCAGCGCGACGGAAAAGGCTCGTCATGTCCTCCACGTACGCCATCACGCTCTCGTTCGGCATTTGGATGCGTGATTGGATGGCCCGTTCCGCTCGTTCACGGCGATGGGGGTCAGCGTAACTTGCCAGCAGCTGACGGCAAAACATCGTCCACGACGAGAAGGGTTCGCGGTTTTCGTACCAAGTACGAGCTCCGTCCTCAAGGCTGAAATATACATTCCGCAGCTTGTTGGCGTCGGTCCACTCGTTGAAAGCCGCAACGCGTTCAAAGTGAGCCAACCAGTCCACAACATCCTCCAACATGGAGCCACGGAACACCTTCGGCACTCGTGGCTTCTGCAGCGTGTAATTAGCCATCGGAATATTTTCCGTACCGCTCTGGGGTGGTGCAGTTGATGCCATCTCCGGTAGAGGTTCACGCTCGGGGGACAATCCTCGGATTCTCCGGCTGGCCCGGTGGACAGGTGTTGCGACTGCGGGTATAGGGCTCCCAGGAGGCGTTTGGATCATTGACTGGGAATACCCAGCGACTCCACCAGTTGTCGCGCGTGAACAAGAGGGACTTCAGGTAAAGAATACCGCGTAGTCACAGAGGCGCAGGTCAGGGACACCACAACCAAAAACAAAAGCCTCGGCGAGAGCGCGCTAGCCCAACAACTTCTTCCTCGTTTTTCTCCTCGATGCGGGCTCGTGCTCGCCGCAGTTCATGGCCAGGTGGCAATATATATATATATATATATATATATATATATATATATATATATATATATATATATATATATATATGTCGTTTTTACAGAACAGAAGAAAAGGAGAGAAAAATGCCACCCGTAACTGTCTCTCCTCACGAGGACACCTCAACAGGTCGGCACAGGAATGAGGTATAAGGAAGTATAAGATTGGAAAAGACAGAAGTAAAAGGTGAAGGTCATTCGATATGCTTCGTCAGCCATTTCTGGGGAGCCAGGTAGTTTCCTGTTGCAGGGTTCTAGGTTGAGTTACCCCGCACCTCCACCACTCAGAAACGGGGTTTAGTGGCGTAAGTAGCACTTTCACAGCAGGTCTAATCATGCTGAAAGCGGGCGGTGACAACCGACACAGGAATCACAGCCAACCGCTCACGCTCAACGTCTGGCTAAAAAGATGGCCCACTACGGCGTATTCTTCCCCTTTACACTAGCTAATAATTCCCGTGTTATATCCTCGACATTCTACTAGCAACTGCTTATGTAAGTAGTCGTAGAATTTGACGAACAAATTAATTCAATGTCATGGTGCGTTCTTACTGACGTCGCTACTTTGCTCTTGCAGCGTACGTCTTTGTGCACGAGTGGGCCCATTACCGGTACGGAGTCTTTGACGAACATGGCTGGCGGGATGACGAAAAGTACCCACTCACCTACTGCGAGGAGGATCCTGTAATACGCTAGTGGTTTTTATCTGAGGTGTCACTGTCAGTTAGGTACACTGTCGTCCCTTATGAAAGGGAACACGTAAGCGCGTGGCCTGCGCTCTGTGGCGGCTGCCTGCAAGACCATCATCAACCAACAGCAAAAAAAAAAAAAAACTGACGTTGGCTTTTGGCGTCATCTATTGGCGAACAAAACAACCAGTTAGGTCGCAGGACAAGCCCTACAAGATACAGTACGCAGCCGTTGTAGAGAGCAGGTCACGCTATCGCGTGTTCCCTTTTATAAAGAAAACAGTTTCATAAAGACCGACAGAACGATATTTGCTTGTAATATCTCAGAAGCAAATAATCATAACTGCAGTGTTTTCTTTCGCAAGTGTAAGAGTTCGAAATTCTGTTTGTTACATACTGTCCGCTTTCTTTGATCTTTCTCAAATTATGTAGGTCCCATTGGCACTGTGTCTTGATCAACATTTATTTTTACTACGTATAAACTTTCATAGAATCATGGTGAATATTTTTATTTTTGATTGCAGTACAGCCATCGCAATGCTGGGAGCTAGAAATGCACCATAGTGCTTATAGAGTTCTGAATGCACCACATTTTTTTTCTTTTTGTTACGCTGCTCGATTGTAAATTACATAGTAATCACTATAACGTCGAAACACGTCGCATTGTCCGCAAACTCGATCAAAATCGTCATTTCAAGCCCGAATATATAAAACTGACAACAAAACTCACAATACCAGCGAAGCTATGATGACCACTGGAGCACATCCAAAGAGTTCTATTGAAGTTGTTTACAGAGAAGCTCCTTGCCATAGTTGTCCTTCAGCTAACGCTAAGGTGCAGCACCACATTACGTGTCATCAGCGATCTTTTCAAGATATTATCTGTGATGACGGAAATTATCCCTGACGAAACTTCCATAGAGTCATTGCTAAAAGCTAGGTAAAAGTGCACACCTGAGCAAACCAGTCGGAGAAGTTTGTTTTACTTCCATTACAGAAACAAGGAGCCAGAGCAAATGGCCACAAGGGCCTCACATAGTGCTCACTCTCCTGTTTGAATCAGCATCAGCGTCACAAACAACAAGTATTACATGACCCACTATTACACCCTTACACAGTTACAGTCGGAACAGAAAACAGTGACCGGTGACCAAAAAAAAAACAGTGACCGTAAGTGCATACTCGGACAGAAATGGACTTATCAGGGGTACCATAAAAGAAGTTAGTTGTGATCGTGTTGGATAAACTGTAGGTATTTTTTTGGTGCGACGCATTAGGTCTGACCATGGCAGCTGCCAGAAGCAGTTATGGACGCCAAAACTAGCAGAAGTTCACAACTGAAGCGCTGTATTTAGCATTTACTCTCTCTCAATTTCAATTTTCTTGAATAACGTTTACACGCACTAGCACATCAAGACAATTTTGCAGTACCTTAAAAGAAGTTAGTTGTGATCGTGTGTGATAAACTGCAGTTATTTTTTGGTGCCACGTAGTTGGTCTGACCACGGCAGCGGCCAGAAGCAGTTATGGACGCCAAAAATAGAAAAGTTCACAATCGAAGCACTGTATTTAGCATTTACTCTCTCTCAATTTCAATTTTTTGAATAAAGTTTACACACACTAGCACATCAAGACAATTTTGCAGTTCGCTGATGCACCTTGCAGTTCGCTGATGTTCATGTTTTCCTAATTGCGCTTACCTTCTGCTCACTCAGGTCACAGGACTCCGAGAACTCAAACTGAATGCGTGCTCCTCAAAGTTTACCTTCGACTTGACACTGGACTCTGGAGATTCGTGCCCACTGAACAAAACTACATGTACATTTTATGAAAAGTGTGTTATGCGTATCAAAACAGACGTGACAGATACTGTGGAATCATCAATCATGTTCATGCCGTATGTCGCCAACGTGAGTGGCTTCCATTCTTCGAGGCATGCTTATTGGTTCATCTATGCTTTGACACTTCCCACAAAAATTATTGCCCCTGGGCCACAAAGGCAGGAATTGCAATGAATCTAAGCGAAAATCTATTTCAATTGCTTACACGAAAGCGCAGTTTTATTTTTTCTGGGGAATTTTAACGAAAACGTAATTTTTTTTTTTGTCGTATGAAGCACAGTATTTCTGGGCTGATAGAAAAAACTTCAGTAATAAAAAAAATTGTGCCATTCCTCAGTGAAAAGCATTGCTGCCTTTGTAGATCTTTAATTGCATGAACTGCATGTGACAAAAAACAGTGCTAACTAAATGAATGAATGAATGAATGAACTCTGGAGATTCGTGCCCAATTAACAAAACTACAATAAATAGTTAATGAAAGAAAATGAATAAATATATGATTGAATCAATCAATGAACTGACAGCTAAAATCTCAGTTCTGGAAGTTCCTTTCGTGGAAATTAGCTACTACCCTTAACCATACTACACTACGCTGTCTCTTTCCGTATTTCTCTACTCCCCTCTTCATTTTTTTCTTTTGTTTTCAACACTTCCTAAGCAAAGACGTGATAGCTGAGAGTGCACCCTAAGGGATACAGCGGCGCAGCTGTTGCTATGCGCCGCATTGCCGTCACGTGATTGCTGAGAGGGGGTTGGAGATACCGCAGCTAGCCCCGTTGCAGGTCATGGAAGGATGAACTCGACTATGAAATATTAGACAGTTATAGTGCACCATTAGTATGATAGCGTCAGTTAAGAGAATAGCATTACCGTGCAGCAAAATTTCGTTGCGGACAGCGCCCCATAGTTTAGCGGGATTGCGCTTACGTGGTTTACGTGCACCATATGGGATGGTGGCACCACCTAACAAAGAATTAATAAGTTAAAGAACAGTGACAAAAAAAAAAACGACGAGGATGTTTGCCTATGTCACCGCGCGAAACCATCGTACAAATTCATTTTAGTAATATTAATTGTAAATAAATTTTAACCACGCACTGATTGCGAAAAAAAATTATGTTGCAAATTTTTTACATTTGTTTTCTAGTTAGGCCTAAAGACGTTTGAAATGGGAAGCTATCTCAAAAGCTAAGCAAACTTATTCGTAATACTCAATCATCGAAGCCAACTGGAGGCAAGCGAAGCTATTTTTAGCTGTGGTTTACTGCGAACAAAGTGAATCTATCAACAACTACGCGAAAATCACTTCGGAGCGGGCGTCCAAAAACGCCGACGTGTTTTACGTACAATGCATACACCATGATAACACAGTAACGTTAAATATGAAAAATAGCATGCGTACGGTTAGCGGTATGGGTCACGTACGTTACTGTGCATGCGCACTTCGATCCCGCTATCCCGCTAAGCCCGGTAAACTATGACTGTCTATTAAAGTTTTTCGTCTTAAAATGAGACAAATAAAGCGTAACGTATTACTCTCAGCCGTGCATTCCCGGGTGTAGTGTAATGGTTTCCCTACACCGAAAAAAAATTAGTACGATTGTTCGACGAACGACGTATTTTGAAGCAATACTTTTTTGCAGACTAGTTGGTTCATACTTGGTTCATACGTATTTTGGCTATATAATGCCAATGAATATTGCAGGTAAGCCATTTTTGTGATTCCACTAACGGAGCACGCCAGCACAACCCATACGCACCCAGTGAGCAGAATGCGATCTGCCGAGGAAGATCCACGTGGGAAGTCATTAGCGAGAACGAAGACTTCACTAAGTATCTATGGCTCTCTCTCTCATCTACTCGCCTAACTTATTCATTTGTACACACATCACCGTACCGCTCTAACATTCTTCTGACAAACAACTGGTTCTGATAAGGTAGAACGGCGCCACTGTTCACTTCTTTAGAAACCGTACATCCGTGAAGGCATTGCTATTCGGTTTGACAGAGGCGCAGTCCCGGTGATTTGACGAGAATTCGGGTGATATGTAAAAGTTTTGATTTTTTAATTTTCTTTAACTGTATTCCGGCGCATTATAGATAAAGAAGTAAGCATGTTTGGGTATTCGCTAGCATACCTAAACAAAGCACATTGCTTGGCGAAAATTATTTACGAACGGAGGAAATCGAAGTAAGAAAGTCATCCCGAAGAATTTTCGAATAGATCAGTTAAAAAATTTGCTTAAATGAGATTTAACCAAGCGAATTTAACATTTCAATAAACTACTTTAATTGTTTTGAGGTAAAAACAAAATAAATTAGGAGAATCAAAAGTGCAGAAAAGAGTTATGCGATTCCCAAATTTTCATTTAGAACATGCAATGAAGAGATACCTTTTCGTGTTCCAGTCACGTAACAACAGGAGTAAATTAAAACATCGTACACCTTGGCTTAGGCTCTGTCAGTAGAGCCACACACCATCAGGTAGTAAAGAGATGTAGAGTGAAATCCCTGTGCAAAATTTGTAGTTATCAGTCCCTAGAAACTCACCCAGCGGAGATGAATAGCTATCACGTAATCTAGAAACAGAGAATAAAGCTTGGGTTTACAACGCATGATAATAATATTTGGGCTGTTACATGAAAAAACTCGATATGATTACGAGAGACACCGTCATTGAGGGCACCGGAATCTGGTGTCCTTTAACGTGCACTGATATAGCATAGTACAAAGGTTTTTGTCATTTCACCTCCACCAGAATGAGGACGACGCAGCCAGCTATGGAAAGGCAAATGATAGGTGTAACTTTGAGAGACATGAAGAGAGTAGAGAGAGTCGGGTATCAAACAGGGGTTAACAAAATGATATCATAGTTGAAATTGAGAAGAAAGAATGAACATGAGCCGCGCACGTTGTGTGTAGGTAAGCTAACCGCTGGTCATTAAGGGTAACTGACTGGATTCTCACAGAAGCACGGGGGGTGGGGGGGAGACAATATTAGGTGGCCCAATGATAATGCATAGTTCGCAGGTATTACGCAGCAGTGAAAAGCACAAGTCCGGGTTGATTGGCAGCTCAAGGGAGAGGCATTTGCCTTGCAGTGGGCGTAGCCAAGCTGATGATGATAATGAAGATGATGATGGTGGCCATGTTAATGACGGTGAAATGCAATTGCCAAGGCTGTGACAGAACCCGTAATATTGGGGTCAGCAGTTGAGAACTCCACTGTACAACCACGGCGAACTTTTTCGATCGTAAGCGCATGCGTGTTTCACCGAGTAAATGGAGGTAGTGTTACAGTGCACTTGGTGCGCACCAAGGTTGCCAACCATAGCGGAGTTACCCTACTTGGGCATTTCCGGAACTTTTCGCCAGCCACCGTAGGGTACCACCGCGATGGCATAATGCAATTTCAACATTTCGCTCCCCATCACTCATGGATAAATGTGAAAGATCCTCATGACCTCTCCGAAGGTTACATTCCTGGGAAGATCGGCATTGAGCCTGTCTTATTTGAAATCTCACTAGCACAAAATACAGCAGACAATGCGTCAAACATCATTCAAATAGCTGTCTTTTTTTTTCTTGGTGTGTTCTTTTTCTCTTTATCATATCCAATCTGTTCGTTGCGTTGGGGATGGTCGGCGGCAACGTGTCTGTTGCAAGAAGACATCATGATATAGTGTCATAAGTCTCGACCTCATTAGAAATTCCCTGTGACGCCACTGTGACATAACAATGGGGCGTCAATGATCGTCACCCGGTCATAAGTGAGCTCATCCAGGAGGCACGTCATATGTCCGAACGTTTTAGAGTGGACGTTATCTCTACGCTATCATTTTTACACGGTGCTATTTAGGTGCAAAAAAAAGCTTAGAGCAAACGGAAATGGTATGTAGGGTAGAGTAGAGTAATTTTTGCCTCGGCGTAGGATATTTTTTAAAAACAGGTTGCCAACACTCGTGGACATCAGAATATCTCGTGGTGTGCACCAAGGAAAGGAGGGTAAGAGTGTCTAAGCAGGCACAAACCAACACGCCCAAGCCTTATGCCTGTCATTCGGGCACTCTCCCATTGTTGTTGCAGCCTTGCCCGTGCCAACTTGTCCAAGCGCATCGAGACGACGTTCGAAGAGACGCAGCACACGGAAGATCTACTCCAGCGGGTTGTAATGGCTCTTGACGTTTCGGACAGCATGAAAGTAAGTGATGTGATGTCTCAAAGAAAATACGCTTGAATCCCATGACAGTATACGCGACAACTGTACACAGATGTACTTCTCTTTCCTCTTCAATGCTCTCCCATCTCACCCCGCAACGCTGACACAGCGAGCGTCTGCGAGTGAGTTTTTGATTGAAAGCAACTGATTGCTGGCATTGAACATAGTTCACTGGCCACCCTTCTATATATGGAAACTGTAACTTGACCCTGAAAGATGGTGCCGGTAAGAGATTTTCCCTGGTCGTTGTTTTGCAAAAGAAATTGCCAGCATGCACGTTAACCTAAAGTGCACGCACTGAAGATCTCTACGTCTAATCGTAGCTTTTTTGTCTCTTATTACCCATTAGCAGCGACTAGCGTGTCCCAGTAGGAAACACCGGTTCATCACAGCGCGATTTGCTTATCTTCAGGTTTCTTTTCTCCGCAACTCCGCGATCAGCGCCTGCGCGTCAATGCCGCCAGTGTAAGCGTTAGCGCACGCTTCTTCGCATCTTCCCATGGTTCCTTTCAGCGGGTGATGTCATTTTTACTAAGAATGTTTACCAACAAATTCAGGTTCATAGCCTTTTCAAGAGATGTTTTTGTGCCATGTATTTTTTTACGCATGGGCACTTGCAACATAGGCACTTTTAACATGGGCACTTCTAACATGGACACGTGTAACATGGGCACTTGAACCTTGTCACAGAAGTTTCGTGCTACGTAATGACACACATCAGTAAATAGAAGCGCCTATGATGTGTCGAAAACAACAATTCTTTACTTAGTTCAATGGCTGCTGACCCATACACGATGGCGATACCAAAGTAGGGGTATATATAGCCTTCAAGTTGCTACTACAGTACAAATTTGCTATGACGAAGTCTCGAAAAGTTGCGTGTGCGTATGCGTGTGGGTTCTCACTTGTGGTCTATTTATACAAGTGCGCACCGGATACTCACCCGATGTAGCAGACAGCTGGGAATACGCTATACCCAAAGAATCATTCGGGCCCCGGGACACGAGGGTTTCACTGGGAACCTCTATGCACATGAGGCGGCTCGATGTTTCACGAATTACCGAGCTGCCGATGGCAAAACCGTGGAGGACCCGACACCCATAAATCCCAGTTACAAAGCGGGACTCGCTGGCTGGATTTCATGCCAACCGGTTGTGCCCCCGCGATCTCCGACGACAGCGCAGCTCTGACCAACTGGCTCGCCCTATACACCATCTCCGAACGCCGACAAGAGCTCTAGCCGAGTGGTGCCCCATCCTCGGACACCTGCGACCGTGCACATCTTTCCTATCTTCTCCTTACTTCTCTATGTGACTGTTTCTGCGCCTCGCTCTCTCCTTTCGCTCTCTCTATCTCTATGCCTTTTATTCATATCCTTTTAATCCCTCTTTTTCCACACCCCTCATGAACTACCGTTGAGGTGTCCTCCCCTTGAAAGACAGTTACGGGGCTCACGTTTCTTTTCTTTTCATTTGAGAATCGCTTCCCCAGTTACAAAGTGATCCTGCAATGTCACAAAGAGTTGCGGAGGCATTACCCACTGCAGCACTACACAAGAGCCTTTCGGCCATAGATTCTGCGACGTTACGCAGGCTCCAAACTAACACATACATAAACATCCACAGCTTGCATGCGTACTACCCCACAGCATAGAGACATATTCCCCTGGTGTGGAAGCACACCAACGCTCTACCACAACACGTGGGAATGTACGGCACACATCGAAGAACAGGCAGGAGATAACAGGAAAGAGAGGTGGGAAGCAATGCTGTCCAGCCCGGCCCTTGAGGACCAGCGGATGCTAGTCAGGAGCGCTAAAAGTATGGCGTGGGCCAGCGGTGCCTTGGAATAGGGACGGGAACACGCAGCGTTGCCCTGGTTTAGCAGCAACAAAGTGTTTTAGATGCGGAAGCATCTTATACTCGCGCCTTGTAGTGCGCCGTCCGCGCCGTCCGCACCGCTTCTCGAACATTCGACAGCTGACGCGCGCGCATGCGCCGTCGCGCCGTCGCCCACTCTTCCACCATCTGTGCATCCCTTCCTCCTCTACACACCGCGCGCGCTTCACTCCTCCACCATCTGTGCACCCTTCCTCCTCTACACACCGCGTTCGACATCTACAGTTCTCCTGATTCTCCAGTGGACGCGCATGTGGCGTCGCGCTTCGAGAACATTCAACAGCTGACAGTGCATGCGCCGTCGCGCTGTATATATACTCAAGGTCGGCGCTCGCTGGCTCAGTTGCCGCTCGTCGGTTGGTTTGTACGGCGCATCGACGTCCAAGGTCGCGGTGAAATGAATTCCAACGAATCCACAAACACAACGATCGACGTCCCTTCGACCAGCGCCGCCCTTTCGCATACGTGTGTACGTGTTCACTCATTTAACACACCCTCCTACAACCACGTTAACCAATTTAGCCATCGACCCAAGTAAGTCGCAATTTAACACCCCATTTCACAACCACGTTAACCAATTTAGCCATCGACCCAAGTAAGTCGCACTTTAACACCCCGTTAACCAATTATATGCTCCGCATCCTCCTCAGTGTTCCCCCGAGGGAAGATGCGGGCAATTTTTTTTCGAAAATAAAGTTTTGTTCTTCTTCTCATACTGATACGAGCATATGTTATGATCATATGAGCATCACCATATGTATGACCATTTGCGAGTATGATGTGATCACATGAATATGTGATCAGTTCTCTATAAGTAAGTTGTTGTGATGCGCAGTTACCACGTTATAGTCGCATCAAGTAGTGAGCAGCCATTAATTAATGTACGAGAACGTTTCCACCTTGCTTTGTACTCTATACTTTTTAAGTGCATTATCATGATATGGCAGCGCACACGCATACATAACAAAATAGGCCTAAACCTCTATTTGTGCAGTTACCAACAGTTTTGTAATGGAGTAGCAACTCGAGTCAGCCTAATCACTTAATAACTAGGTAGTAAAATTACCTAATCGCACTACCTTTATTTATTAAGAGTCTAGTGCTTTATGTGATAAGTGAACAGTTAATTAGGTTAGTGAATATGCCGACCTTTTTTTTTCTTAAAACGAATGTCGTATCCGTGATGGAAATGGCTCGGTAAAGCCTTGGTGGACCCCGGCACAAAAAATCTCTTGTTGTAATCTCTGTCTCCAAAACGTCTCTATCTACAAGGCCACTGCTGAGCTCACCCTCACGACCTAATAAACGGCTCATCCAGCCTCTGACGGTTCGTTTAAACACAACCCTATAATTCTGGGTGCTGCTGTCTAATACATGACGATGAAGTTATACTGATGCTAGCGTTAATTACACTATATGTTAAGAATTACGATTCAATATCGAGATGATTAGATGAGAAGCTGCTAATTAGTGCACATAACTCATGAACAAATTTGGCTCTCAGTTGTGGTAATGTTTCACTTGAACTTCGTACTACAGTGCAAGGCATCAGGGTCTTTTTGAGTGCAGATGTAGAGCAGTTAAAAAGTGGTCAATCATTTCACTCATGTATTCTCTGAATATTCCAGGGTGATAATCGAATGACCTTCCTGAAAGACGCATTGACACGATACGTCCGAGACATTGCGGATGGATCGAAGAGCCTTGCCATCGTTACGTTCAGTAGCAGAGCAGCGGTACTCCACCCATTAATGCCAGTAAATGCTTCTACCAGGCAGAGCTTCTTGAACGCGGTGAAGGATTTAAAAGCGGCCGGGCAGACGTGCATTGGATGCGGCCTCCAACGAACCCTCCAGGTGAGTGCATTCAAGCGAGCGTGCTCAAAGAGAAAAGAAACTTTATCGTATTTATTTATTAAGGTATTTATTTATTCATTTATACAAGTACCTGCAGCGCCGCGAGGCCAACATTGCAGCGGGGTAACACGAAAAAACAGAATCGCACAAAGAAGTATACGTTTACACCAATACAAAGTAAAAAAAATTAGCTAGTAACAAAGCGGTGTATGCAGCAAGGAAAAGTGGCAACACAATAATTGCGGAAGAATCTCACCAAGAGAAGAAAACAAAAATAAAAGACAGCAAATGCAAGGAAACGGCTGTTTATAGCTCACAGGAAATTTGAATGTGAAAACGATAGAAACTGGTATACTGTAATTTTAGCCATTACTGAGCACATGAAGCGTAATTTTACCTTCTGCGCTTACTCTTATTCATGCTTCTTGATGTTTGCTTCTTTTCGGTTTGAGGAAATCACCAGTATTCGTAATTGGATAGCGTAACCTCTAGTGCAGAGGTCAGAAGTACGCAGCTTACGCACCTGTCGCTGGACACCATGATATATATATATATATATATATATATATATATATATATATATATATATATATATATATATATATATATATATATATATATATATATATATATATATATATATATATATATATATATAGGCAGGCATGGTGGTTGAGTGGCCGTAGCGTTGCATATAGTCTAGTAGATCCTCCGTGAGCGGTCACAACGTGGTTTATTTCGACGTTTCGGCCTAGAGTCTGGCCTTCATCAGGAATAAAGATACAGTTTGTCTGTGCTCAGCTTTATACAATCTCAAATCAGAGGGCAAGGAAAGAGGGAAAAAAATGAAAGAAAAAAGAAAAGAAAAGGAAAGAAAAAAAAGAAAAAAGAGAAAAATAATACACGGTGGACGCCCCTCGGGTGCCCCCCTTCCACTTTTCCCTCCACTTCCCCCCCCCATCTCTCTCCCCCCTCTCCCCTTCACCTTTCTGATGCAACGTGTGTGGTATGCAGTACATCGGACAAACAGAAACGCCATTTAGGATTCGCTTCAATAATCACAGAGCCCATGCGAAATCAGCCCCAAGTCTACCTAGAGGAATAAATAGAGAAATAAATAGATAGAGGAATAAATGAGAATCCTGGTACACTTGCAGCAATTAAAGCATTAGAAAACAATAACGGCAACAATGAAAATAGTAACTGAGTTCACGGCACTGCAGCTGCGAAGGGCACTGGACAACCTAAAACAATTCCAAGTGTAACTACTCTTCCTAAGTGCAGCTGTCGTCTGTTTTCTGTTTTATTTTACTACCCAATCAATTGTGCCATGCACGACATGCCCAACAGCAACCATGTGCACAGCCGGGAGGCCCCCACGACACGCGTAATTTAGAAGCGGGCCAGGAATTCGCATTGCACGCGCTTGCACAGCCTACCGCAATACGGGGCACCCCTATTTTTACGACGAAATGTTGACAGGGCGCGGAGTAGTTAAAGGCTTAGAACTTCCTAAAATGCCCGCTGACCAGCCTCTGCCACAATACGCGGCCCCCGTCCTTCTACGACGAATCAAAACATCTCAATCTTCCCGACCATGCATTCGACAAACTATCAGTAACGCTCTTAGAGACGGGATTTAAATCAAATCGAGAACGTGAACAACGAGAGTCATACCTTATCCACCGATTTAACACCCTCGATAGAGGAATAAATGAGAATCCTGGTACACTTGCAGCAATTAAAGCATTAGAAAACAATAACGGCAACAATGAAAATAGTAACTGAGTTCACGGCACTGCAGCTGCGAAGGGCACTGGACAACCTAAAACAATTCCAAGTGTAACTACTCTTCCTAAGTGCAGCTGTCGTCTGTTTTCTGTTTTATTTTACTACCCAATCAATTGTGCCATGCACGACATGCCCAACAGCAACCATGTGCACAGCCGGGAGGCCCCCACGACACGCGTAATTTAGAAGCGGGCCAGGAATTCGCATTGCACGCGCTTGCACAGCCTACCGCAATACGGGGCACCCCTATTTTTACGACGAAATGTTGACAGGGCGCGGAGTAGTTAAAGGCTTAGAACTTCCTAAAATGCCCGCTGACCAGCCTCTGCCACAATACGCGGCCCCCGTCCTTCTACGACGAATTGTTTACGGGACCCCGAGTAGTTAAAGGCTTAGGACTTCCTGAAAAGCTCTTTTTTGCCCCACACCGAACCGCCAGTGCCAGGAGGGGCCGTCTGATCGGGAGGAATGCGCTAGTGAACGGAAACATACACAGACCCCTGACATCAGAAAGGTGAAGGGGAGAGGGGGGAGAGAGATGGGGGGGGGGGGGAAGTGGAGGGAAAAGTGGAAGGGGGGCACCCGAGGGGCGTCCACCGTGTATTATTTTTCTCTTTTTTCTTTCTTTTCTTTCCTTTTCTTTTCTTTTTTTCTTCCATTTTTTTCCCTCTTTCCTTGCCCTCTGATTTGAGATTGTATAAAGCTGAGCACAGACAAACTGTATCTTTATTCCTGATGAAGGCCAGACTCTAGGCCGAAACGTCGAAGTAAACCACGTTGTGACCGCTCACGGAGGATCTACTAGACTATATATATATATATATATATATATATATATATATATATATATATATATATATATATATATATATATATATATATATATATATATATATATATATATGTGTGTGTGTGTGTGTGTGTGTGTGTGTGTGTGTGTGGAGAGAGAGAGAGAGCATCGAATGCGTTATTCGAAGGTCGCAGGGTTCGATTCCTGCCATCGGCAATTATCTTTTCATACGTCATTCTTTCTTCATATTTACGTTACAATTCGGTCTAATATCGTCCCCTATACTTTTCTTGGCATTATTGTCTGTTAGATCTCAATAATATTGTGTCAAACACGGAAAAACGATCCCTTAAGTATACACTTATTTCTTTATATATATATATATATATATATATATATATATATATATATATATATATATATATATATATATATATATATATATATATATATATATATATATATATATTTTATATATATACTACGTTTCGGCCGTACTCCGGCCAAAACGCAGGGTGAAATTTTTGCGAGTACTGGCTTTTACGCCGTTTTGGAGTCGGGCTTACACTCGCCTTCCAGTTCATAGTAAATAAAGCTCGCTTCTATATACTATTCTTCTTAGTAAGTGCATCCACGAGTCACATGAACGTCATCATCATCATTATCAGCCTGACTACGTCTACTGCGGGACAAAGGCCTCTCCCATGTTCCGCCAGTTAACCCGGTCCTGTGCTTGCTGCTGCCAATTTATACCCGCAAACTTTTTAATCTCATCTGCCCACCTAACCTTCTGTCTCCCCCTAACTCGCTTCCCTTCTCTGGGAATCCAGTTAGTTACCCTTAATGACCATGGGTTATCCTGTCTACGCGCTACATGCCCGGCCCATGTCCATTTCCTCTTCTTTATTTCAACTGTGATATCCTTAACCCCCGTTTGTCCCGTAATCCACTCTGCTCTCTTCTTGTCTCTTAAGGTTACACCTACCATTTTTCTTTTCATTGCTCGCTGCGACGTCCTCAATTTAAGCTGAACCCTCTTTGTAGGTCTCCAGGTTTCTGCTCCGTAGCTAAGTACCGGCAAGATACAGCTGTTATATACCTTCCTCTTGAGGGACAGGGGCAATCTACCTGTCATAATTTGAGAGTGCTTGCCGAATGTGCTCCACCCCATTCTTATTCTTCCAGTTACTTCAATCTCGTGGTTCGGCTCTGCGGTTATTACCTGCCCTAAGTACAGATATTCCTTTACAACTTCAAGTGCACTATTACCTATCTCGAAGCGCTGCTCCTTTCCGAGGTTGTTGTACATTACTTTCCTTTTCTGCAGATTAATTTCAAGACCCACCTTTCTGCTCTCCTTGGCTAACTCCGTAATCATGAGTTGCAATTCGTCCCCTGAGTTACTCAGCAATGCGATGTCATCGGCGAAGCGCAGGTTACTAAGGTATTCTCCATTAACTCTTATCCCTAACTGTTCCCATTCTAGGCTTCTGAAAACTTCCTGTAAGCACGCGGTAAATAGCATTGGGGAGACTGTGTCCCCCTGCCTTACACCCTTCTTGATTGGTATTCTGTTGCTTTCTTTATGAAGCACTATGGTAGCAGTTGATCCCCTGTAGATTTCTTCCAGAATGTTGATATATACTTCATCTACGCCCTGATTCCGCAGTGTCTGCATGACGGCTGATATTTCTACTGAATCAAACGCCTTCTCGTAATCTATGAAGGCTATGTATAGTGGTTGATTATACTGTGAGCATTTCTCTATTACCTGATTGATAGTATGGATGTGGTCAATTGTTGAGTAGCCTGTTCGAAATCCTGCTTGTTCCTTGGGTTGATTGAAATCTAATGTTTTATTTACTCTGTTAGCAATGACCTTTGTAAATAGCTTGTATACTACAGAGAGCAAGCTGATCGGTCTGTAATTCTTCAAGTCCTTGTCATCTCCTTTCTTATGTATTAAGATGATGTTCGCGTTCTTCCAAGAATCTGGTACTCTTCCCGTCAGGAGACACCTCGTAAACAGGGTAACTAGTTTTTCTAACACAAACTGTCCTCCATTTTTCAGCAGATCTGATGTTACCTGATCCTCACCAGCACCTTTGCCTCTTTGCATGCTCTCCAAAGCTTTTCTGACTTCTTCTATCATTACTGGTGGGGTGTCATCTGGGTTACTGCTTCTTATGATATTAAGGTCGTGGTTGTCTCGGCTACTGTACAGATCTCTGTAAAACTCCTCCGCTATTTTAACTATCCTATCCATATTGGTAGTTATTTTGCCTTCTTTGTCCCTTAGTGCATACATCCGACTTTTGCCTATCCCAATTTATTTCTTCACTACTTCAACGTTCCTCCGTTTTTCAGAGCGTGTTCAAGTCTCTCCATGTTATACCTTCTTGCATCGCATTACGTCTATTAATCCACTTCGAAAGTTCTGCCAGTTCTATTTTGTCTGTTGTACTTGACACTTTCATTATTTGACGCTTCTTAATTAGGTTCTTCGTTTCCTGGGAAAGCTTGCCAGTGTCCTGTCTAACTACCCTGCCTCCAACTTCCACTGCACACTCCGTAGTGATACTCGTCAGATTATCATTCATTATATCTACGCTAAGGTTGGTTTCCTCACTAAGAGCCGAGTACCTGTTCTGCAGCGACACTCTGAATTCCTGTACTTTCACTCTCAGTGCTAGCTCATTGATTGGCTTCTTGCGTATCATTTTCTGTCGTTCGTTCTTCAAGTCTAGGCGAATTCGAAACCGTACCATTCTATGGTCACTGCATCGTACCTTGCCAACCTCTTCCACATCCTGCACGATTCCTGGGTGTGCACTCAATATAAAGTCAATTTCGTTTTTATTTTCGCCATTAGGGCTCCTCCATGTCCACTTGCGGTATTCTCGCTTTCGGTAGAAGGTATTCAAAATCCGTAAATTATTGCGTTCTGCGAATTCTACTAGTAGCTCTCCTCTGGCGTTTCTAGTGCCGATGCCATAATCTCCTAGTGCCTGGTCTCCAGCCTGCTTCTTCCCTACCTTTGCATTAAAGTCGCCCATCACAATAGTATACTGTGTTTTTACCTTACTCATTGCCGATTCCACGTCTTCATAGAAGCTTTTAACTGAAGCGTCATGACGGCTGCATGTAGGCGCGTAAGCCTGTACTACCTTCATCTTGTATCTCTTATTCAGTTTAATTACGATACCTACCACCCTTTCATTAATGCTATAGTATTCCTCTATGTTGCCAGCTATGTTTATGTGAATTCGGAACCCCACTCCCAGTTCTCTTCTGTCTGCCAAGCCCCGATAGCAAAGGACGTGCCCATTCTGTAGCACCGTATAGCCATCATCTGTCCTCCTAACCTCACTGAGCCCTATTATATCCCATTTAACACCCTCTAGCTCCTCGAATAGTACGATAGACTTCCCTCACTAGATAATGTTCTAGCGTTAAACGTTGCCAAGTTCAGGTTCCAATGGCGGCTTTCCAAATCCAGAGATTCTTAGCACCCTCTGCTGCGTTGCAGATCTGACCGCCACCGTGGTCAGTTGCTTCGCAGCTGCTGGGGACTGAGGGCCGTGAGTTATTTGACGCATGCATGTGGGAGGTAGTGGCCAGATACTGCACCAGGGTGGCCAATCCTTCTCTGGTGAGGGAGTTCGTTCCCGGCGGTGGTTACCGGTGAGGCCGCACCCCAGGCCTCTTAATGCAGTTCCATCAACAAGCGAATTTTTTTTAAATCCGGTTGGGAACTGCGCGGTACCGGGATTTGAACCACGGACCTCTTGCATGCGAGGCGGATGCTCTAACCACTACGCCATCGCCACAATATCGACACATGAACGTATCGTTCTTTTAATGACGAAACGAATGTGGTCACCATGTGTTGGAATACTAATAAAGAACAAACACTTCCCATTTCAGGCGTCCAGATTTCACTAATTCTGCAGATCGGTGTCGATGCTTTTCGAATACTATTTCCAAGTCCCTTCAACAAAGGACACCAGTAAAGACTTATGAAAAGGGTTCTATCAAGGGGCAAGGATAGGGCTCAAATCTTGTTGAAGCTCCTCCCCGCTACATTTTTTTCAACCTATTTGACTGCCCCGCACTCGCACAAATGTATTTAGTGGTGGCGGCCCTCTAGCTGACGCAAGTTTCCGTGCTCTACAAAAAAAGGTAATTAGGCACGTGATGGTAAATTTCCAGTGCTTCATTATATGGCTTAAACCTCGAGGTCTTACATCCTAAAAGTCACATTATAATATTGAGTGATGCTGTAGATTCAGGGCTCCGGTAATCTTAACAACCTGGAGTTCTTTAGTATGCGCCTAACTCTTGAGTAAACGGCGTCCACCATCTCGCAGCCATTGAATATGTGGGAGCCACAGGCTCTAAATTCCAGTGCCTCATCAACCTATGCCGTAGCGACGCGGTGCCCTTCGTATATGTATGTGTTTTGTTGTTTTCGTAAGTTATATTCATTAGTTGCTACTTGCCTGACTGGCTGCACAACAGCTTTCTTATTCTTTGTGCTCTGTCTTTCCCTGTGTGCGCATATTCGCATCACTTAAAAAATAAGCCCTCCGTGAAGTGACTTGACGAGAAAGACTGGGCACTGTATAGGTGCCTTTTAAATAACATTAAAGAACTTGCTATATACCAGCCACATGCACTACTCAATATTTGGGTCACGTGTTCATGGTCTCCTAGACTTCCTGTCCATAGCCGTTTCTGACCGTGTTTAAAAACAGTGTAGCAAGGCCACTTTAAGAACTCTCGGCAGGAGTGCAGTGATACGCGCAAAACTAATTGTATTGCAGGTGCTCAACACTACAGATGAGAAACCGGAAGGTGGCATTGTTGTGCTGATGAGCGATAGTGAAGAAAACATGACGCCCAAACTGAATGACATCCTGCCAGAACTCATGGCGGCCAAGGTGGGAGTCAGTACGATGGCGATGGGAACATCAGCCGATCATCAGATCGAGACGCTGGCAACCATGACCGATGGAAAAGCGTTCTTCTTCCCTGGCCTCCAGCCAAACACGGCGATTCTCTTGCAGATAGCCTTCGAGGAAAGCACCACTCGAGGAGATCGTAGAGTTGACATCAGGGTGCGTATCGAGTGCGAATCACTTGGAACCTAGTTTATCTCGTGCAGTCATCTGCTCTCATCTTATGTCATCAGTTCGCGTCACCTCGGTAACGACATCTATAGCATATATCTACGTAAATTATAGTATTTCAAGCAACGTCAAGTGAAGTGACGGAGATGGGGGGAGGAGAGTAAAGATAGCATATAACCATACACTGTGAAAAAAAAAAATACTTCGAGGTGGGAGGAAAATGCTTTTCCTCTTGCGTCCCCCATATTTGGAAGAATTTTCGCTGCGGACCTTCGGAGCGAAGTGTTTACTCCGGCTGGCCGGTGCAATTGCGTGGTACATCCGGAGCACTTTCCACTGATATTTTCCTTCGGCGCCGGAACGATTGCTTAGCGCCACCGGAACATTTTGTAACCCGCCTTTCACTCCGGCAAGCCAGAGGGATTACGTGGCACCTCCGGAGTGTTTTGCATGGGTTTTTCCTTCCCGCTATCCGGAGCTTCTGCGTTGCGCCTCCGGAGTATTTTACGAATGTCCTTACTTCATCTGGACCGAGTTTAAGCGAGCTGCAACGGCATTTTAAAGTGTTTGCTCTCTAATTATTTATTTTATGGTGAACGGTGAGGCGTCGGTTATATGAACGGATTCTCAAATCTAATGCATGCACTGCAGAGTTGCTGTGTATTTTTCTCCACAGAGCACTAGCACATGAAATTCAAGAAAGCACTCAAGTTCATGCTGTTCGATTTATTCAGAATAAGCTGCTGTTTCTGATTTATGACTCAACATTCGTGAAAAGAATACAAAAGAAACATACAAAAAGTTACCAAAAAGAAAAAAAACACAAGACCACTCACATGAAGTCCACAGCATTCAAGTTTTAAGCGCAGCACTTCGAAATGAAGGCCAGAATTCCGCTAAACGATGCACGACAAACGAAGCAAGTATGGCCACCGGGGACAGCTGTTCACCATACCGGAAGGATTATTTATCAACTTCATTGACGATGCAAGGGTTTTGCTGATTGCTTCTTGTATAATTTAGAAAAAAAATACCTGAGAACAGCAAATGACGCGAGAGGCACAAAAACTGAGCACACTAAAGCCAGGGTACACATTATATCCTATAAAGTCTGCGTGTACACGAAAACAACTAGCTTCTTAAACCGGTCAAACACAAACACACACGCACACACAAGCACAAACACACACAAAAAATACAGGACAGGCGTTCTATATCTATAGGCAGATCCCGATCCCATGTACTACGGTGCCAGACAGTAGCTACGTGATACAGCGGCTACGTTCACATTCCCGTGACGTGAGCATTAATTCAATGCGCGCGGAAGTTTCCCATATATTTCTGAATCTGTAGCTCTACTTTTGCCGAAACATTTAAAAGCTTTTTTTTTTTTACTAAAAGCAGCGAAATTCGGTGCTCTCGAAGACAGCATCACGACTGCCTATCCCAATCATTTATAATTTTATCAATGCTATTGCTGATAATTTTACTCACATTTTAATATTTGCTCATCGTCCCACATTTCGCAATTAGGCCTTCCTTTACAGTTTCTATGGTTGCGACCTGCCTTTAACAAAAGCGTGCCTTCATTCTCCTTTGCGAATAGTCTTCGAGAGATGTTGGCGCTGTTTTCGTTTTAATTTGCATGCCCACTGTTTCGATACTTGTAGTGAACATTTTTCAAAGTAGGTATTGCATGAATCGTTTCAACCTCAAGCCCAAAATACAAAAGTTTACAACAACGTAACAAAATAAATTATGATAAAAAGTACACACATCACGCCACCTATGCCAGCGGCATTTTCATCATACACTGACAGAAATAAGAGGAGGTTGGCCAGTTTACTGAATTTACAGGTCCGTGCAAACGTCGGAGGTCATGGAAGGTGTTCATGTAGAGGCGTCATGACGAGTCCACCAGGATTCGAAGGGTTCGCTTTTAGCCTGTCCTGTTCACAGGCCAGCGTTGTTGCTTCTGGTATTCGATCCTTGTTCGTAAGAGAGAGAGAGATAGAACGAAGCATTTTCTTTCCAGAGAGGAGGTGGATAAGACGGCGAACATTATGAGTTTTACCCGTTTGGTCGGGAAAACTTGACCCTCGCTCTCAACCCTCCCCCCAAATAAAAAGAAAAAAAGCTGCATTACAGGCCATGCCAGCGGGAATGAAGAGAGAAAAAAAAAAACACGCTGCTGCGTACTTCCTCAACTCAAGAACACAGAAACTGTGGCTAGTTTCTCGAGACGGTGCCCTCTCTTTTCTCTCTTACTCTCATAACCATGCCCCTCCGTTCTATGCTGAGCTGTGCGGTCAGATGAGTTGCAGAAATGAGTGTTTAAACCCCAACCTTCTTCTACAAAAACGTCGGATGTCCCACAACCCTTGTTGACGGCGTTTTACGCAAAAATATGGTTATGAAAGAGCACAGACAGTGCCTATCTGTGCGCTCTTCATTTTTTGTTTTTTTTTTCTTTTTTGTGCAAAAAGCCGTTCGCATTGGAATTCAAACTCACCCAACGCTCGGTTCATCTAAGCTCTACAAACTGTTTTGGCAAGCGAGCCGACGCTCCTTTTTTTACGCATCATTCGTCACTGCTTTCGTCAGCTCCTTTCTTGCTTTTTTTTTTGTCTTGAAAGCAGGACAACGCCCGAAGCGCCTAATATTTTAGATACACTTATACAAGAGAAATCATTTCACCAAATTGATTGCGTGTATCCGTTCTAAAAGTCTGCACTAAACAAACTGCCCTAGCTCAATTCACTACATTTATAAAGAATAAACGCTAATTTCAGGTATTCAAGTTTTATCAGTGCAGGTAACACGATATATCGAAATAATTTATACGCAGTGGTAGATCTCGTCCAGGCGTTTGTTAATATGAAAAGCGCACAATTATTACCGCTTTTGTATGGTGACAATGCCAAATTATTTTTAACCTGTTAAGCTTACTTATAACAATTATTACCTTTTTTATAGAAGCAACCCATAACCATGACATTTTCCATTATTGCAGATCTGATTAGCACTCCAAAGATTAAAGTGTTATTGAAATTACCAATGCTATGCTAATAAAAAGACTCGTAGGCCAAACAGCACGTTATCGGAATTTCCGCTGACGTTTACTGACGTCCTGTAAAATTACCCTATTATTGATAACCTGTTCCCTCATCAACCCACCATTACCTATATTAGCCCTACGGGACAAGGATAACGCAGATAATTGAAGAAGAGCTCACTAACCAGTTTTGCACAGCACTAGCGACTACCGAGTGGCTCATCATACGCGAGATCACAATGTGTCGTTCGCTGCTCAGAAGCATCACACGATTAAGATTCCCACCACTCCCTTCTGTCGATGACAACATTCGTTGTGATTTGTAGTCACTAGTGAAACCCAGAAGGCCCACAGAACAATTTCCTTTTCGCGAACGCGGTCGAAGGCTTCGCACAATCCTCACCGCGTTGGCTTTGTCGGCGCCATGTTAATTTGTCTGGGAAACAACGGCCACCCGGCATCGAGGCTGCTACGTCACTCCTCGAACAGCCAACAAATGCCGCTGAGAGATGAGCCGGAGCATTTCCGGAGCAACCACGTGAGCATAAGCAAGGGATTGACACAGTTTTTCTCCGGTTTCCTTCATCCGGCGCCCACCGGAGGAAAATGGTGGAAAACGAATGTATTCGCTCCAATACACTGCGGTTTCAGTGAGGCCACTGAAGCAGAGCGGGCGCATCATTCCCGGGTTCCTCCCAGCTGGGTATAGTTTTGTTTACAGTGTACATAGGCAAAGCAAGGTGTAATAAAATAGTTAAGCATATTACAGTATAGAAGGAGGTGGGAAAGAGTAATCAGGGTGAGGAGGCAGAAAGGGGAGAGATCAAATCAGTATATAACAGTGAATGCAGTCACGTAGGCAAAGTCCTTTAAAGCAGGCGCCTCAACACATGGCCTGCACATGTCTTTATCCGACATTCTTTTTTATGTTACCAATATGTATGTTCATTAATTACGCAGGCATTATTGATCCAAAGCATTGTTTTCGTGAAGTCTTCGTGTGAGCACAATGTGCTGAAAAACATAACCATCAAATGAAAACTACATTTCAGAATCGGCATACAGCCAACATAGACATTGGTATCGACGTGGTATTGGAATCGTGGCACTGAATCTCCTTGAGAAATGCTACATATATGAGTCCTGATAAATGCTTTCTTTGAAGTGACAACGTGTCCGACAATTTGTACCATATGCTGTTAGCCAGCACTTTGTCCTCTAGTCGTTCTTTCTTCATATACCAACTCAGTTTTTCTTCTTTTTTTTTACGATGAGTTTTGTGCTCTGTCACACAATTTTCTATCCTAAAGACCGTAGCAATGAAGCCTCTGGTAGCCTTCGCATGTGGGACAGTCATGCAAGAACGTCCCGTATGACGTCACTGCTAAGGCGGCACGTCGCTCTCTGCTCTGGCAGAAGGAATGCTATTAGAGTAGTGAGAACGGTGAAGCGGCACTTCGTACTTCACTGCGACTAGCCTTACAACGTATGACATTCCAGCCTGTGTTTACTGCAGGCTTAGCTTCGCCATTCGGCGAAACTGAACTTGTTAAAAGTTTCTAAAATCCAATTTACACCTGAATATCAAAAGTCTTGTATTAACATGACGTCACATTGTTGTGTCATCTGCAGATTGCAAATTTCGCAAAGGCCTTCACGACCAGGTTGGAGGAAAAGTTCATTCTTGACTCAAGTTTGGGTAAATGGACCGTCGTAATTTTTGACCAACTTAATCCCACACCCACTGACGTCTCACTTGTCCTAATCGATCCGAGCGGGCAAGAATGTAAGAAGTGCGTACAACATGGAAACAAGAAAACGAAGACCGTCTTTGTACCAAGCCCGGCGCAGGTAACCTACGGCTTCTTTTTCAGTACAGCCAATGCTACTGCTCCTGATCAACTGACACTGGTCAAAAAGGTTTAACGCAGCGCAACTAAGTAATATGTCACCTGGAGAAAATATGTCACGTTGTGTTTTATGTTTTGCAATGCAGAACGTTATACTAGAACGGACTATGGTCAAAACATTTGTGAGGTGCAACGGAATACCATATCAATCAATCAATCAATCAATCAATCAATCAATCAATCAATCAATCAATCAATCAATCAATCAAAGGAGTTTATTTTCACCAAAAAACCAAACATTTGCGGTGAAAAAAGGTGGTCGGGAAAAAAGCTGTCCAATGACAGCTTAACAAAGCCCCATCCACCCATCGGCGATGAGACGAGAGGTTACAGCATTTGATCACAGAGAAATAAAAAAAAAGATGCTAAACATTTCAAGTGTGCGTTACGAAATACAATGCACAAACGAATACAAATATGCATGCACGTATGATAGATAAATATATTGCACAGTATATGAATACTGAAAGAAAAACAACTTGCAAAACACGTGTATGTTCCATTGTTACAAAAAAAGTAAGTTTGGAAAGTTAAGTGAACAGCCCTCTAATTTCTTTTTTGTGTGCAATAATTTGTCTGTTCCTTGCATTTCGAAATAATTTATTGTTGTTGGGACGGTGTGTCGAATGCGTTGCATTCCATGTTGCGTACGTGAGAATGGAACGTATCAAGGTGGTTGATGTCGGGCGTGATAAGAAACTTCGTTTTGTTTGAGGTTCGCGAGTTGAAAGAATGTGTCGGACTTCCCGAGTGCTGCCTTTTTATAGCAGCAGATCAATTCGAAAGTATAAAGGTCTGATATTTTAGCGATTCGATACTGTTTGAAAACAGGGACGGTGTGTTCTAGATAGAGAGCATTTGAAATCATTCGAACCATTTTTATTTGCAACACGCACAGTTTTGACATGTTAAAGGCTCTTGCTTTACTCCACACCAGGAAGCAGTAACTTCGACGGTAATTAAAAAAAGCATCGTAAAGTAACCTTTTCATTGTAGAAGGTAGTATGTGCCGATGACGGTTGATTAGTTCTACGCACTTAGCCAATTTCAATTTAATCGCAGTTACTTGGTCATTCCATGACATGTGCTCATGAAAGATGACGCCAAGTATTTTAACATTCTTTTAATGCGAACAGTGAACGGACCTAGGACAAGCGCCTCAGGTACTACAGCCAGCGTTCCGCGAGCACGATATGCAACACAGTTAGTTTGGCTTCATTTAATACAAGGCTGTTTGCCTTGCACCAGTCATTCAGCTTCGCGCAGATCGTGCTTACTTCAGCTTGAATACTGTGGAGTTGCGGTCCTTTAAAAAATATGGTGCAATCATCAGCGTAAATGATGAACTGACTAGTGGTGTTTGTATTGAGATATCATTTATGTACAAGAGGAAAAGTATTGGCCCTCAAATGTTCACTTATACTACTCCACAAGAGATATGCCTCAAGTGAAATTTGTGAGTGCCTAATTCGGTAAGTTGAAGTCTATCGTGTGAGTAAGAGCGAAGAAGTTGTGATGCGACTCCCCAAAATTTATAACCTTCCATTTTCTGTAAGAGAATATCATGATTGACACGGTCAAAAGCTTTGCTAAAATTGAGATGCAGACCAATAATCAATGTTTTCTTTTCTATTTTTTTCTAATATAAGCTTTTTTTGAAGCAAAAGTGCATCCTTTGAGAAGCGATAATTTCTAAATCCGAACTAATAGGTACATAGTTAAGAGATCCAATCCTCAACTAAAGCTCTTGATGTGGGTGTTAATAACTTTCTCGAGGACTTTCGAAAACACTGGCAATATTGTGACTGGACGGTAGTTCGAGAAGCTATCTTTGTCTCCGCCTTTATTAATTACTGCGACTCTAGCAAATCGCATGCTACTTGGAAAAATGCCGCTTGAAAAAGCCTTGTTAAATATGTGTGCAATGGAAGGATCGAATAAATCTAATGCATACTTAACAGGTTTAATTACTAATCCGTCTGCATCAGGGCTACGGCTGTTCCGAACGCCGGAAAAAAAGGGTAATCACATCAGAAACAGAAGTAGACTGAAAATAGAAAGACTGTGGTCTCCTTGGAACATCTCCGGAAGTAACCGGGAAAGTACCAGTGCTTCCTATTTCTACAAAAAAGTCTTGGAAGCTGTTAGCAAGTGTTTCTCCGCGTAGTGTCACATTGTCAACCACCATACAATCAACTGTGCCTCCTACTGGCTTTCTAGTCAAGAGATTATTATTTTAATGACGATAGTCTTTCTTGGAGACCTTCGACGGAAACATTTTGGTCTCTCTGTACATTTGTCTGTTTGTCCACCCTAACGATACTTCAAACGGCACCAAACGGCCAACCCCATCCACAGCACCCAACAATACTGCTAGAGGCTTAGCGCTCATAGTTGTGCAATTGTCAATTAAAAAAATGGCAGCTTATTCACGTAGTGAATGAAGGAGAGTGGGGCGAAGCATTCGTCCGTCCATTCGTTCTTGCTTCCGTCTGTCCATGCGTCCGTCTGTGTGAACGTCCATGCGTCCATCCGCCCGTTCGTGCGTGCGTCTGTTCATGCGTCCGCCCCTGCGTTCATCCATGCATCCGCCCCTGCGTCCGTTCATGCGTCCATCCATGCATCTGTCTGTGTGTCCGTTCGTCCATCTAGTCAACGCTCCAAGTAGCACCATCTCGCATCTTTTCATCATATATTCCCCATATAGAAGCACCACCATCCAGCGGACATTCCAAGGACTAAACGAGAGGTGGCACACGCACACTTTCTTACGGTTTGCACTTCGGGTCTACTTCCCACCTTTAACCACCTCGAGTGCCTGGTATATACTATAGTGTTCACTGTATTCATGGCACTGCGGCCCAACGCTCGCTAAACCTTTTTAAAACCAAGGAGGTTACGCCCAGCGAGTATAACGTAGCAACCTTTTCCTGCCAGATAGTGCTCAATGTACATGCCAATGGCTGCTAATGGGGAATGAGAGAGAGGAGCATTCGGCTTCTAGGTAAAGCACACGCCGCGCAAACTTTTTATTGTTCAACAAAGTACAGGAGAAATCTCCCACCGGCACCACCTTGCAGGTCAAAATGTAACATTGAATATACACTACGACTACGACTACGAGGGACAAACGGGTGCCGCTTTAAGGAGCTTCGCCCCTAATAGCGATTATTGTGCATATCTGAGGCGCCACAGCAACGCTCCGATGTTTTTCATGTCTGCCTTGATACTAGAAGAGGCACGCACAAGTAACTCTAAGGAATGTAGCGTTTAATCGCACAGCGCTGACAGTGCAACGCGATGCTCAAAAAGGTGTTTCCAACGCTTTGCTATGACGTCACGGTGGTGGCACCTGCCCCTCGCTTTGCGTTCTACACCTTATCACCTCTGAGACTGGCGCGCACCTTTCTCCGCGGGCTGCACGCCTTCGTTTTCGCAAATAACTGCCAGATGCCACTTGTGTCTAACGTGCCTAGATGCGCTCGTTCGCCTCCGCCACACGTTCGAGCACTCTTAATGCAGCGCCTGCTGAATACCATTCACCGACTTTCTTGCGCAGAACATCAAATAAACGTTTTGTTCACTCTCTCCAGGCGCAAGACGTCTTTCGATGACATTTACAGTGTAAAATGTAGATTCAGGTCAAAATATTTTTCGAGACCACGTCACTCCTTCGTAGGCAGTCCTCGTCAAAAATTGACGGGGGAGAGAGGTGGTCATATACATATAACCCCCATCCCTGCCCCCGCCTCCGCCCATTTCTTGACATTACGTCATCTCCGGAACTCGTAGTTCATAACCACACACACTAAAGAAGCTGTGTATTGATATGCTTCCCGCGTCGATATTCTATATGCTCCACCTTTTCGGCAGTTCACTATGCGTACGGAAATATTTTCGACATTGCCCTTCCGGTGATACACATACTTCTCAGCGCTGCTACAGCGTGCCCAAAATGTACTGCTCGCATCTTGCGAAATGCGGCGTCTATGCATACACCGAATCACTTAAGGTCGACGCGTGCGCTGCACTAAAATTGGCTGTTCTACGCTCCAAACAAAGAAAACGCGATCGGAAAGAGTTAAAACAAGTAGTGCGGTCACACTGAATGCGCGCACGCGTAATCGATTCATCCCACTTCTGGCCTCTCTTAGAGACTTGTGGCTACATGCAAAGCGATGGTGAAAGACGCTCTGTCATTTCAATTCAAACTCGAACCCTTACAATTAGCTCTAGATTATCACCATGCTTCGACATAATTAATTAAATTTGTCTTCTACCGACCGACTATTGAACTTCCTGACTTGCGTCTACAGCCCTCCTACAGATATAAACGTTCATGTAGCTCGGTTTACAACCAATGTTGGTTAAAGCATAAATGTATGGTTGAAAAACAGCAGGCTATCACAGTAGTTACTTAAAACTATTGTTTAAGCACGGCTGACATCTTGAGTACAGTTTTCTACAAAATCCACTCTTTCAGTAAAGCTGTCGTGCTCTAATGGGGATACACAAGTGCTGAAGGAGTAATATCCAAATTTGTGGGTATGTGATAGAAAGACGTGCAAACACTTATGAACTGTTATATTTCCTGCATGCAAGTTCTAGATTATCGAAAAATTTATTTTTTACTGCTGTACTTCAAGTGGTTGTCACTGTTCAACATTCTATACATTCAAATCGTATTTCTGTACAAATATATTTATCAACTGTGGTTTTTTTGCACATATATATGTATATATTGTCTTTACCATTACGTGTTTTGCGGAGCTTTGTTCGATGTCTATCAATGTATGCTTAATTATTTTTTTCTGTTGTAATAACGAATTCGTCATACCTTGTACATTTTCATAGTTCATTTTTATCACTGTCTTACCCCCCTCCCCCCACAGGCACACAATGTTCCAAACTTAGGAACCCGTGAGGGATTTGTAATTCACGGGTACATAAGTAAATAAATAAATAAATAAACAAATAAATAAATAAGTAAACTGTTTGGGGCACCATGTGCCGACAACCTAATGTCTTCAAACACGTGCAGCCCATATGCCTTTGAATGTCTAAATTTGTTAATGATGGGTCTACGAATCCACTTATAGGATGGTCAGTGGACGATTCGTTTGGACAGCACCAGCTTGCAACAAGTGGAGGTCAACATCCAAGTCAAGTCCCAAGCAAAGGATCCTAACGACAAGCCGATTCGAGCGACCGGCAAAATGATTAGCCTAAAAGTGGCGAAACCCAACGAAGCCCTCATACTCACCGACGTCTACAAGGGCAGGAAGATTGTCCTCGACGCCATGGTGGTCGCCTATGTATATGGCCCCAACCCGCCATACAAGACTACCGTACGACTCCGTGACGACGGTAGAGGTGAGATTTAAACTCCGATTGCCTCATATTAGTTTTATTGGTGCTCATAAGCTGAAAACAAAACATGTGCGAGAGCGGAAGAACGAGAACACCGGCTCGTATTATACCATGTAGCTACTCCGCTGTGTCTGAATGAGATTCAAAGATATATAGCACCTAGGGGCCTTCAGTTTACTTAGAGGCTTGTCAATAACTTTAAACAACACCCCCATCATTACCTTCCTGCCACACTCCTGTAAAAATAGGGGATATTTAAAGCGCTGCTTTTAGAAGTTGAACGCTATAGCGATATCCTGTGCCTAGTGCGTACTCCAACAAATCGGCGCATACTTTTTAACTGTAGTATGCAACTCGAGAAGATTAAATTATGGATTGCTACAATGTAATAAATATGGTAAAAAGTGACTTGTGTCAGCAAAGCTTTCGTATATGGCTCAAATATCTGTAATGGTAGTGTTGAAAATGAACCGGAACGTAGCAGCTAGGACATGCGACAACCGGAGAAAGGAGAGAAAGCCGAAGGGACAGAGGTTGCTAGGGACGGCAAGACAGATCGTTTGCAATGATTTCGGAATAAAGTCGCGTTTTTTCTTACGCTTTTGGAGCCAGTCAATTCCTAACATTTGGTGCCACGATACCCGGGCCTGCCCCTCGAGGGACGCCTTCACATCACGGCAATGGCGAACTCGGACCAGCTGCGGAAGACACGTGGTGCACTCAAAGCTGGCGTCACGCGAGCCCTAACCCTGCTTACAGATCTTCTGCAGCAAAAACGGATCCTGTCCTCTCGGAACTTCACGAGCACCTTGACTACCTCAAGGACAAGGAGCTTGTATTGTCGAGACTGGACGACGCAATTCTTCCGCTAACAGGTGAAGATGATGTTGATCGCGAAGTCAAAACGCCGCAGGATTATAGCGACAAGATCAGCTATACGCCATCGCGCGCGCGAAGTACTGGTTGCAAGGTTGTCAGCAAGCTACCGCGAGGCATGCTGAAGGTTTCGGATCAAGATCAAGCAACGCAGACCTCCCGAGTTCCGTCGATGCTCCCGACCATGTGAGAGAGCCACGCTCAGATAGGTTGTCCTGCCCAGGCTACCGATACCTACCTTCGACGGCAACGTGCGTTACTGGCAGGCTTTTGGGGATAATTACGACGCCACGATCCACCAGAACCCCGAACCACCACGCATCGAAAAATTCAAGTATTTCCTGAAGTACTTAATTGGCAGCGCCAAACGGTCAATAGAAGGAATCTGGTTAGCTGAGCGGAATTACGACTTCGCAATTAAAACGCTCGTGGATCGGTTCGGACGGCAAAATCTCCTCATCAATGAGCACGTATATTATCTTTCAGCATTGACTCCTTTGAACAGCTCATCAGAAGTTGCCAAACTTTGCACACTCCACGACATTGTGCGTTTCTGAGTGAGCGCTTTAGAAGGCCTCGGCGTGTACCCGGATAAATACATCATGGTAGTGAATTGGATCATTATGCGCCGCTTGCCAGACGATCTGGCTGTCATGTACCGCCAAAGGATGAAAGAGGATGACCACGTCAGTAGTGGGAAGGAGACTTCCGCAGACAGACTATGCCGAGCGAAGGACCTGTTGACATTTCTTCACATCCAAGTAGAAGTGTGGGTGAAAGGTCGATTGCAATCGCGCCGCCACTCCTGCGAATGTGAAGACAGCATGGCGACAGAACACCCAGATGACACGCAATTCATTGTATCAGCTGCAGCTCTTACGGGTTTCACTGCATTGATCAATCAAGTTTGCCTACTTTGCAACAGCCGATGATAGCACAGAATTATGTCCTAATCTGTCAGCGGACGAACAACGACTGAGCTTACATAATGACTGCTGTTTCTGCTGCGGTACTCGTTACGACATCCCAAGGACATGCAAAAAAGCCATCAGTATCACGTGTGGGTCCTGCAGTCGTCGCCACCTAACCATTCTGTGTGACCTGCCCAGACCCATCGTCCAGGACCCGGTGCCTGCTGCGCAATACGTTGCATTGCGAAGACCCCCTTCGCCAAAGCTTCGAACCATTACAACGGCCCAAATCACGCACATTGGTTGCATGGTTGTACCACTGCTGACGGGCGCATATGGGCTAGCTCCAGAAATCGACGCCCCCTCTTTCGGGTTCTGTTGGACAGTGGTAGCCAGCGTAGCTATGTTTACGCAGACGCGGCCAGAATCATTCAGTGTTCTGTCAACGGAAGGGTAGAACTTTCAATAATGACATTTGGAAGCTCCAAAGCTCAGAAGTGACTTAGCGCCGGCCGTATCTCCATACGGCTTCACGGCCAATTTAACAATGCTGAAGTGGAGTTAGAAGCCCTGATAATTCAAGACATCTGCTCCATAATGAGTCTGCCGCTAGAGCACCATATCTTGCAGGCGCTCCTCGAAAAGGAGTATCATGTGGCTGACGCTTGTCAATAGAATACGTGGCAAAAATGCGGCATCACCATGCTGATAGTATCTGATGCATTTTGGAAGGTGACCACCGGCAATATTGACCGCATCATCGAGACGGTAACAGCGATCGAAACAACATTTGGATCGATGGTGCAAGGAACCTTATCGTAGGACATCCAGTACCCGTGTAGCGCACTGTTAATATCGAGCAGCAATTATTCTCCACTAGACATAGACGTATCTTCGATGTGGCGTATTGATGTCATCGGAATCGATGGAAGCTATTCACAACCGTTGGAGATCGACGCGCACCTCTCCGTATTGGAGCGCTATGTTAGACGTTATCAAATGCCGCTCATGGTGGAACAGCCAAGACTACCAGTCGGAAACAATATCGCCCACTGGCATAACGGTGGCTACAACGTAAAATCAACGGTTTCCATTAGCAACCAACGTTACTAGAGAAATACGACCTGGCTATTACCACATATTACAATGATGAACAAGCTGAGAAGGTACAAGAAGAGCAGCCAGACGGTGGTAATGTATACTATAAGCGTTATCACGCAGTAGTTCGTCGGGACGGCGTCACAGCGAAGCTTCAAGAGGTGTTTGGTGCGTCATCACAAGAAGCTGGTCGTCCCTGCCTCAACTATCGAAGAGGATCAAACTCGGTGTGGATATTGTCCAGCTACTACTAAACTTTTGCTGCCACTCTGTCGTTCTCCCAGCCTACAGAAACAAGGCATACCTCCAGCTGTTCATTCCGCCCGAAGATCGTGACCTTCTAATGTTTTTTGTAGCTGGAACAACAGCCAACTAAGGAAGAGTCCATGCCACCGAATACAACTTGGAGAATGACCAGAGTACTGTTTGGAGCTGCATCAAGCTCGTGTTTTTTTTTTGGCTGCTACAATTCATCATCACCTGTTATCTTGTCAGCAGAATTATCCAGAAACCGCCCCACCGCGGTGGTATATGGCTGAAGTACTCGGCTGCTGAACCACAGGTCGCGGGATCTCATTCCGGCTGCGGCGGCTTCATTTCCAATGGAGGCGGAAACGTTGTAGGCCTGTGTACTGAGATTTGGGTGGACGTTAAATAACCCCAGGTGGTCGAAATTTCAGGAGCCCTCCAATACGGCATCTCTCATATTCACATGGTGGTTTTTTGACGTTAAACCCCACATATCAATCAAATCGACTATCCAGAAACCGTAGTTTTATTGGAGCACGCGTTCTACGTAGATGATCTTATCATTGGGCTAGCACGCAGGCAGCAATGGAGGTATATGAAAAAAACGAAACAAATATTCTAAGATGCAAGCATAGAAAGTTGCAAGTTGCGACGAGTTGAAAGAAATATACTTACGTAACAGCTGCGATATCGAAAATGAAGCTGCAGACAGTCACATGATAAAGGTTTTAGGTGTTCCCTGGGACCGTTCAGGTAATCACCTTATCTTGAGCACTGAGCACGCAGCTTGGTTTACCGCCGGGAAGCCGGCTACTAAACGTATAGCACTGGAAACATTGGCTAGAGTATACGACCCACTAGGTTACCTCAGTGCATTCAGCATAAAGGTTCAAATGATATTTCAGAATCCATGGAAGAAAAATATTAAATGGGTTCCGTATGCCTGAAGATGAGCAGACTGAATAAAATGGTGATCTGAGCTGTCCGAGTCAGCCGTCACTATTCCACGGTATAAATTCTTACGAGACAACAATGGTCCCTTTTTATTTGAGCTGTACATCTTCGCAGATGCCAGCTCAAAGGTATACGGTGCTTGCATTTACGAACGAGTGAACTCGCCACCCGAAACGTGCTTCACACGACTCTTGATCAGCAAGGGCCAACTTGCTCCTTTGAAAATGGTATCGCTTCCACGTCTGGTGCTCCGGGCATGCACCATCGCGGTGCGGCTTATACGCTTCGTACTAAGAGTCTCTTTTCCTCAACAGGCCACTGTTACATTTTGGACGGATTCGCTTGTGGTGCTGAACTAGATAAAGAGTTCAGCCAACGAGTTGGAGCCATTTGTAGCACACCATGTCACCAAAATCCAGCAGCACATTAGACCTTCTCAATGGTTTTACTGTAGCACAAGAAAAATACCGCCGATATGATTAATACTCCAGGACTATCACTCTCGCATCTTACCAAATCATCCAAGTGATGGCATGATCCAACCTGGCTGTCTGCCAAAACCATGTCTTTAAAAGGTATAGACGTCAACGAATCTAACCTAAAAAAATACGGTTCCCCGTAACGAAGCCACCGAAAAATGATCGAGAATTTTCCACAGAACTTTACATTCGTTTGTTCATCCGCCATTGATGTTCGCCACGGTGCCTTGCCCCTGGAAAACTACAGCTCTTTGGCAAGACTACTAAGAGTAACTGCAAGGATACAGTGTTTCAGCCACCACGCAAGACGCTTCCCACCAGCGTCTGGTGCTCTGACAGCAGAGGAATTATTTCAAGCTGAGCATTATTGGTTGCATACAATGCAGAAAGACTCGTTCCCAATCAAGATGCAAGCGCTTCAGGAAAGCCTGCCGTTACCTTCAACATCCCCTGTACTTCTTTTGTGCCCGTTTATAGATGAGGACGGCCTACTTCACGTCGGTGGGCGACTGCAAGAGCTACATGCCGAACAGTACACACGTCACGCCATCTTACTATCAAGTGACCATTAGCTCACCAGCTTGCTTGTTTCGGTAGCACATTTGCGTACGGTCCACGGTAGCATTGAAGCATCCATCACTGAGCTTGGAGAGCATTTTTGAGTATTGAGAGGGCGTCGAACCATGAAGAGTATCAATTTTCAATGTAGAATGTGCAAACGATAGAAAACTACAGTGGAGACAGCACCCATGGGCTAACTTCCTCACGAAAGAATTACGTAAACCTGCCCATTCACGGTCGTATCGGGCTTGATTACTGCGGGCCGCTGTAAGCGAAATGAGCAAGCGGTTCAAGGACTTGCATACTTTTTTCAGTGCGCCGTCATGTGCCATTCACCTTGAGCTATCATGAGACATGACGACCACCACAACTTTGCTCGCCTTTCGTCGTTTTATCGCCCGCCGCGGTGTACCCTCACTAGTGCACTGTGACAACGCCCAGACGTTTCGGAGCTGTTCTAGGTAGCTTGCATCTGCGCTAACAGCTCTTCGCGAGTACGCCACGGATATCAAGATACATTTAAAGTTTATCGCAGAACGCGCTCCATCTTGGGGTGGATGGTGGGGGCGCCTTATTAGTACGACAAAAACCGTGCTGAAGAAGTCACTCGGACGTTGTAGTTTTTACGTGGAAATCTTCACAACGGTGCAGTGTGAGGTTGAAGCTGCGATCAACAGCAGACCGCTCACCCATCTTGGAAGTGAGCCTAACGAGCTACAGCCATTACAGCATCGTATTTCTGGCTGGATAAACGCAACATGTCATTGCCACAACCGGCCAGCCATTCAGAGCCACACGTAATTGTTGATATGCAACGAAAGGCTCGTCATCGCCAGCGTCTTACAGCGGAACTTTGGGAGAGATGGGAACGAACACACCTACTATTGCTGCGGTCGGCACACGATCGCTCGATATGCCCAACAACAAAGGTCCGAGTCGGTGATGGGTTGCCCTTGGAAGAAGACACAGTAGCATCGACGTCATGGAAACTGAGCAGAGTGCTTGAGGTATTGCCAGGGAGAGATGGTGCGCGCTTGCTCCATCCGTCTCGCCAACGGTTTAGTTGTGAATCACCCTGTGTCAAAAATTTGCTTGCTCGAAGCCTCCGATTTACCTTGGCCCACCCCGGATGATGTTGAAAAATGAACCGGAACGGGGCAACTTGAACGTGCGAAACTCGGAGGGAAGAAGCGAAAGCTGAATGGACAGAGCTCGCTAGGGACGGAAAGACAGATAGTTCGCCATGACTGCAAAATAAAATCGCGATTTCTCCTTACGGTTTGGAAGCCAGTCGTTTCGTAACAGGTCGCCTGCTTTAAACCAAGACCATTTTTTCGCGAGAAATATTTGCGCACTAGTGATGCACCCACTACGTTCCTCAAAGGAATAGGCGTTCTTGAAGTCAGTGGCCAGCTTTAAGCCATGCAGTAAATATGACAATGACATGCTATGGCGCCCGAGGGAAATTTACGCTTGTGCTACGCATTATTACCGCGATACTGAATGCAATGTGAGGCGTGTATGACGGCCGCTTGATAAATGCTTTTTAACCTGCGGCCATGCATATGTACAGGTGGCGTTTGTTTTTAAAGGATCAAATTACTTGACCTGCATTTCTAAGCAGAGGAAGTTACTTTCACTCCATTTCCTAGAAGACGCGTGGCATTGTGGAACTCCGAAATCTAGCCCTAGAAAACAAGTAAATGGTGATATTGTCTAACGCTGGGTCAAGCTGTCCTAGACTTTCAAAATTTTACAGCGACAGTTTAACGACTGCTTCAGAGCCATTTCCTCGTAACCCACTAACGCGCGAAGCGAGGTGTGACACAAACGCCATATACACTAGGTGGCATTTACTAAAAGTCGGGTTTTCGGTAATAGCTGCCTATTTTTTAAATTCCTTTTGAGAAGAACTGAATGTACGCTGACCGATAGTTTGGTATATAGCAGCGCTATACCTGCGAAAACACGTGTTGAAGATAATTTGCAGATGAGTAAATATTAAAAAACTCACTGGTGTAGTTCTTTAACAGAACGCCCACCAAGCTGAGTGATATACCAGCAAGAGGGCTTGTATTCAGACTCAATGACAATGCCTTATTTTCCCTCCCTGCTCACATGCTGGAGGACGCATAAGTGCTCATGACGGCAACGAGGAAGCTTTCTAAGCGGAAACACTCATTTTACGGTAAAACTATTATTATATATATAAACAAGCACACGAAGAAAATATGGAGCTATATTGACGAATACGCAACACATTTAGCAGGTACTACCCAAACCAATACATGAAAAACAAAGGTGCGGAACAGACACGGATTCAAGCATTTAGTTTATTACTCAACCATAAATTGTCTTGCCGAAAATATTTTTGTTGTTGTAATTGACTGAAAGAACCATGAAACTACTGAGCAAGTGAATAATACCTGGAGTTTCACTTCCCCACGCCATGATTTGATTACGAGAGACGCCGCAGTGAAGGGCATGAAAAATTTTCATCATCTGGTGTTCTTTAACATGCACTAACATTGCACAGTGCACTGGCCTCAGCAATTTTGTCTCCACAAATATGTCACTGCCACTGCCGCTTCAAACACGCAACCTTGAGGTCAGGAGCCGAGTACGGTAGCCACTGATCTGGCGTGGCGAACAGTGAGCAAGTTAACAAAATATTAAGGGTAAAGAGATTACATTGTATAAACGAGAGTGACGATCCATGTCATGAGGATGTGTCATTTAAAGACAAATGCACACGTAGCCATTAGGGTAAAGATAAAGAGATTACCACATATAAGCTAGAGTGACGATCCATCTCATGAGAACATGCCATTTAAAGACGAATGCACACGTAGCAATTAGGGTAAAGAGATCACAACAAATAAACCAGAGTGACTATCCATCTCATGAGGACATGCCATTTAAAGACGAATGCACACGTAGCAATTAGGTTAATAATAAAGAGATTACACTACATAAGCTAGAGTGACTACCTTTGTCACGAGTATGTGTGATTGAAAGACGAATGCACACGTAGCAATTAAGTTAAGAAAAAAGAGATCACATTCTATAAGCGAGAGTGACTATCCATGTCATGAGGATATGTAACTTAAAAAGGAATGAACACGTAGCCATTAGGGTAAAGAAAAAGAGATTACAACATATAAGCCAGAGTGACTATCCATCTCATGAGGACATGCCATTTAAAGACGAATGCCCACGTAGCAGTTATGTTAAGAATAAAGAGATTACAATATATAAGCCAGAATGACTATTCATGTCACAAGGATATGTCGTTTAAAGACGAATGCACACTTACCAATTAGGTGAAGGATTAAGAGAGTAGATTATATAAGCCAGAGTGACTATCCATCTCATGAGGATACGTCATTTAAGGACGATTGCACACATAGCAACTAAGTGAGTGTGCCAGATGTGCGACGCCAGGTTTCTTATCTATTATTCAATACACATAGTGTTAATGATGTTTAGAAGAACTTGTTGGTGGCTAAGTTGTGCATAAAAACACAAAGGGGATAACTGCGCTGCACACGCACAAACGAGACACACAGGAGCAAACTTGCAACTGATCCTTATTTCAAACAGTCCACCTATAAGTACGTTTTGCGGAAACCGTTACCGCTCACGCGATTATCAGTAAGGTACCACCACAAAAATCTTCACCATCATAAGGTGTCACTTTAACCACACTCATCGATAAATCTCGTACCTAAGGTATGCAAGATTACACTGATGACTCACTAACACATTCACTTCCCTTCTTATGTAGTACGTTCGGCAAATTTCCCTTGTTCTGTGGTCGGGGTAGTGGCTCAATATATCAAGACGTCTGGGTTTAGACAGCGTTTACTCAGCCCAAAGGCTCAGCAGCGAATGGGCAGTCAGTCACCAAGCGAGCACCCACCCGATGATGATTGTGGTCACATCCAGTGAAGATGAGGAAAGAGACCTAGACGGATGATGATGATAATGCATATATGAGAAGAAGCGCATGACGAATGCCCACACTAATTCCCCCATATTAAAGTGGCCAACCTGGCCGTAGCACATCCATGTGACAGAGAACGTCACCTAAAAGGCTTCATACGAGACACGTGCACGATCTCTGTGGTGCGGTGACTGTGGTCTGTTGGGACGACAAGTGGCGTCACATGATACTCAACGGGTGAAGTCTGCTCGATAACTGTGTAAGGCCCAATGAAGTGTGGCTGAAACTTGTCACACAGACCAGGTGTACGAATAGATGTGAAAAGGATCACATCGTCACCAGGTCGGAAGAATACAAGGTGATGGGATGTGTCATGAATGACTTTTCAACCTTGCGGGCGCGTTTCCGTGTTGATGCGAGCACGACCGTGACACTGGGCTAGTCTTGAAAAGTGAACGTCCATAAACGAGATAGAACGGCGAATATCTGGTGGCGCGCTTAACAGCCGTGTTGTAGGCAAAGGTGAGGAAAGGCAGCAGAGTATCCAAGTTTTTTGCGGTCTGGACTGATGTAGCCGGCTATCATAGCAGCAAGAGTACGGTGAAACCTCTCGGTGAGACCGTTGGTATGAGGGTGGTGGCTTTAAGCTGCCTTGTGTGTTATTTCAGTGGCATACAATACTTCATTTAGCACTTATGATAAAAACACCCTTCCACGGTCACTCAGCAATATACGAGGGGCCCCATGGCGCAGAATGATGGCATGCAGAACGAAGTCGGGAACTGCCGAAGCAGAGGCACTTGATTCAGACGTTGTCCCCACGTAGCATATCAAGTGGTCTACGGTGGTCACTATACATCGTTTGCCAAGATGTGACGGGAAGAGGGCCATAAAGGTCGATACCTACAACCTCAAATGGTGTTGTGGGGCACGGAATCGGCTGCAGAGGCCCGGCCGGTGCAGTTGTCTGGATTTTACGACGCTGGCACGGGACACAAGAACCGACGTAGCGCGCGATGCTAGTAGAAATACCAGGCCAGTAGAAGCAACTTCGAATGCGATCGTTAGTTTTTTTGAACACCAAGATGTCCGGCAGTCAAGTCGTCGTGGAAGCATTTAAGCCCGGGAACCCAGCGTTGACCATTATGGTGGTAGATGTGACGGTACAGAACTCCATTCTCCAGGTTAAATCGCAAGAGTGGACGACGATGCCGCACTTTACGTAGATGGGAAGCTCCTGACAGCTGGTCCATAACACGTCTACAGTACGGATGAGACAACTGGCACGAGTGAAATTTGCACTTGTCGTCCGAGAACAGCGGGTCTATTGAGACGAGCGCGGGCGGTGCAGTGGAAGTGATGGCCGAGCTTTCACCGATGCTGAGCTGGGTATTTGGTAGCGGGCAGTGGGGAGAGGGAATCGGCGTCTTGGTGTGTTCTACCTGACTTGTAATCGATATCGAAGTCATACTCTTGTAAACGTAGAATCCACCAACCGTAGGGTCCAGACAAGTTCTTCAGCGTGGAAAGCCAGCATAGGGCGCGGTGGTCCGTAACGATCGTGAAATGACCGCTGTGGAGATAGGGACGGAACTTTTGCACTGACCAGACCACAGCCAAGCACTCCTGCTCAGTTATGGTATAGTTCTTCTCGGTCGCGGTTAGTATACTGGCATATGCCAGTACTCTCTCCTGTGGAGAGGTGTCGCCTTGGAGCAGAACGGCACCTATACCGTGGCCGCTAGCGTCCGTATGTAGGATGGTTGGGGCGGCCTCGTCAAAGTGGCAGAGTACAGGTTTGGACGTGAGGGCACACTTTAGTAGGTTGAATACCGTTTGACCTTCTTCCGACCACAGAAACGGCACGTCAGAAGAGAGAAGCTGGTGCAGTGGAGCTGCTCATGATGCGACGTTCCGTATAAAACGGCGAAAATAGGAGGCGACACCAAGGAAACTTCGCAACTCCTTCGGCCTTTCCGGGCGCGGAAAGCGAAGCACCGCAGCAATTTTGTCCGGATTCAGCCGAATTCCGTCTTTGGTCACGACGTGGCCGAAAACCTTGATAGCCTTTGGGGCATTTTTCGGTGTTGAGTTGAAGACCAGCGGCGGCAGAGCACGTCTGAGCGTCATCCAATCGTTGTAGGTGCTGAGGAAACGTTGACGAAAAAATGGCAATGTCGTCCAAGTAGCAGAGGCAGGTCTTCCATTTCAGGCCGCGCAGCACGGTGTCGATCATTCGCTCAAATGTAGCGGGCGCGTTGCACAGCCCGAAAGGCATAACGTTGAATTCGTATAGCCCTTCGGGCGTTTCGAGTGCCGTTTTCTCTTGATCCTCTTCATGCATAGGAATTCGCCTGTATCCGGAACGTGGGTGGAGGCTGGAAAACTATTTTGCGCCTTGTAGAGAATCAAGGGGTCGTCAATGCGAGGAATTGGATGCAGATCCTTGCAAGTGATCTTGTTGAGCGCCCTGTAATCGACGAAAAGCGCACGAAGCCATTCTTCTTATGAACCAGAACCACAGGCGATGACCACGGGTTAGATGAGGGGCGAATTACCTCTAGTTTAAGCATGTCAGCTACGTTTTCTTCAATAATTTTTCTCTCAGCCGAAGACACGTGGTAGGGCTGGCGGCGTACAGCAGGTGTTCCGATTGCGTGGTTCTCTATGCATTTTACTAGTAGTGCGGCCCAACGTCGAGGAGTAAACATCGAAGGAACTTTCGTGTTCCTCTAACAAAGCAAGCAGCTGTTGCATCTGTGAAGGTGTCGAGTCATCCCTAATGGCTGCAGTAAAGGTAGAAGAAGAAGCAGGCTCACCACTAGGGCTGTCGTTGGAGGAGACGGCATGAAGTGGCATGACGCACGCGGGCTCGGGATCTGTCACCAGGCCACCATGGTGTTCTGGAGAAGTAGAATTTTTTCGCATGTTGTATTTACGGCGGTTACTAGTGCGGAACCATTGAGAAAACGAATTACACCAGAAGCGAGAATGATGCCTTTACCGATGCAACTAAATGGTGGTGAGACCAAGACGTCACCACGGTCGATGCCTTTGAATGTAATAATTACCATTCGCTTTTGACCTGGTGGTAATTCGGTAACTTCCGCAGCTCTCAAACAAAGTGGCCTCTGGGGGTCGTCGTTGAGCATGCAGTCTGTGTCGGTGAGGTGGACGACGCATTGGTCACAGCAAAAAGCCGCGGATGCAGAAGAAAGAAAATCCCACCCTAAAATTATTAGGTAAGAGCAGTCAGTCAGAACAGTGAACTGAATGTGGTGTCGCATACCATCAATGAAAACGCGGGCTGTGCAGAAAGCGGAAGGGCGAATGGTATACCCCTGGGCAGCAACCGACGTGGGCCCATCGTAAGGGGTGATCACTTTTTTCAGACGTTGGCCTAAATCAACATGGATAACATAAAATGCAGCACCCGTGTCCACCAGAGCATCTACGTACACTCCTTGTACTAGCACCGAAATGATGTTGCACGGGCCTGGAGGTGGAATATTAGTCCTAAATTATGACGAAGATTTTCCCCCAGAAACTGCATCACTTAGTTTTCCGAATTACTGGCAGTGACGAATGAGGCAGGTCGAAGTGGGGAGGAGGAGCGGCGAAAGGGTGAAGGTGAACGGCGTCTGGAGTTCCGGCTGTTCCGAGGTGCACTCGATGCGGGCGGTGAGAGAGACCGGTGTGTAGGTGATGAATGACGACCTTGGTAGTACGATGTAGCTCGTTCACGCATGTCGTAACCGCGGCGCTCGTCTTGCTGGCGCTTGCGCAGAAGCGAGAAATGTGGCCACCATACCTGCAGTAATAGCAAACTGGGCGAGATAAGCGCCAGGGTAAAGGGTAGAAACCATGCGGAGTACCTGAAGAGAGCGCGGTCAGGTGTGCAGAGAAAGGGTCAGGTGGGACCGAACGAGAGTTTAGGGGAGAAGCGGCAGCGACCGACGCGTACGATGGTGGCGGCAACGTCGCATTTACTTCGCTGGGAGGCGTAGCAGCGACCTACGCGTAGGTTCGTATGGGCCGAGACAAGGGTGACTGGGCGTGAGCCGGAGAGTTCAGAGATGTCAGTTCCTCCCTGATAGTGTCGCATAATGCCGCTCCAGTAGACTGCGGGGAACTAGGTAGAGAAGGTGAGAAACCCACGTTCTGCAACTCTTCACGTATTATGTCTCTTATGAGGTCACGGAGAGGTCTGTTTGTCGCGGAATAATGTTCGCCAATGTCTAATTGTAGACAAACCGAATCCAGAGTATCGAGCGCTGACACGTCGTGACGACGTCGGCTATGGTAGCCGGGTTCTGAGCAACCAGGGCATTGAAGGCAACAGGGCCTATACCCTTCAAAATTTGGCGTACTTTTTCGGACTTCGGCATAGATTAATTTGCACGCTGGCAGAGCGCAAGAACGTCCTTGATGTACGATGCGTACGACTCACCGAAATGTAGTTGGCGAGTGTCGAGGGTTCCCTTCGTGACTGCGGGCCAAACGGCCGGTGTGCCGAAAACGTGACAGAGCTCCCGCTCGAAGATTACCCAGTCGGGTATGTCGATGATGTGGTTAAAGTACCATGTCTTCGCCACACTGGTCAGTAGAAAGAGATGTAACGAAGCTTGGTGCTATTGTCCCAGCGATTAGCAACACTCACGCGGCTGTACTCATCAAGCCAGTCCTCCACGTCTTCCCCTCGAAGACCGGCGAAGAGAAGGGGATCACACTGGTGTCTGTGTACGTAAACAGGTGGCGTGGCTGAAAATGGCGGGGGAGAGATGGCAGCAGCGCCGGCAGGCTCGTTCTGTAACTTGCTGCCCGACAGTGGGGGCAATCGGCGGCCTGAACGCAGCTCCCGGGAGTCAAGTGAGGTGGGCGAAGACCGACACCCGAAAGTCCACCTCCACCACGTACGTCATCTGGGTTGAGACAGCATTTATTCAGCCCAAGGACTCAGCAGCGTACGGGCAGTCTGAGACCAAGAGCGCACACAACCGATGATGATTGTGGTCGCACCCAGTGAAGATGACGACAGAGACCAGAACGGATGATGATGATTATGATAACGAATAAATGAGAAGAAGCGCACGACGAATGCCCACAATATAAGATCTTCCAGTTTCGGTTCGCACTTGTACTCCTAAGCAGTGGATGGTGGGTGCCCGCTTGTATTTTCTTTAGTGATACTTTTCTTTATGCGTGCGCACGTTCACACAACAACCAGTCTGTTTTAGATGACTCTGCTTGGAGTGCAAGTGTGAACAAAAACTGAAAGATGTTAAGATATTCAGCAGCTGGCTCTTAACATGTGTGGGTCTCTTAAATATCTTAACATGTGTGGGTCTCTCTCTTTGTGTCCTTGTCATGGTGCGCTATACCCTTATAGATGATGAACCCCAACTAACTGCCCCGGCAACGTGTCCTAGCAAATTTCTCTTCGAGTGTGGCTTAGTTATTCTCTTGATGTTACTGAAATCAATGAGTAGAATAAGCTATTCACCACATGTAGTCTATCTACCAAAACGCCGCGCTTTCGTAAATGGATCAGTCATCAATGTTATCACCGAACATTTTACAGATCCCGACTTCAGAAAAAATGATGGAACTTACAGCAACTACTTTGTCCAGTTCACTGGCAAAGGGAGGTACGTCGTCACGGTTCACGTTTCGGGCGATGAAAGGACAAGAGAGGGCTATCTTGAGATAGAACCCTACCCCACCAATGGGATTGTCGTGTCACCTGGTAAGCAGTGCTCGTGCTCTCATTGAAGTATCTCGAAGCGCCCAAGAACATCATAGTTTCGCTGCAAAAAAGAAGGAATAAATGCGATTGCACAAAATAAAATATGGCACTAGCCGTCGTAAGGTGCTAGCTTTATCAAGTAATGTTTGATTGATTGATATGTGAGGTTTAACGTCCCAAAACCATATCAAGTAATGTTTGTGTTTTAGCAACGGTTGCGTAAATAACTTAATAAAGTGTGGGTTCGAGCTAGTTGGTATTCCATAAAACCTACTTTTAGAGCAAATTGTTTAAAAAAAACAGACGAAGCACGAGCGGGCGCACACCTCTAGGTGAATTTATTATTGAAACGGGGCTTATCTTCGTATATACGACAAACTAAACTACTAATGTCACAAGTGTGCAGTAGGGCAGTGCGCACCACCTGACGCTTTCCTAAGATGTAGTGCCAAGAAGGCCATTTTCCTTTTTTTTGTCAGGGAAACTGATGTCATGCTCACGTATTTTCCACCCTCCTGTTAATGTCTGCCCCTAAAACAATGTTCACACTGTTGCGATCGGTGAGCCAACCCTTCGCGGCGGGCGCCGAGACGGAAGAAAGACAGCCGAGGATAAGGAAGAGCGATTGTGGTTATAAGAGGGAAAAGAAGAAAAAAGTGAGCCCCGTAACTGTCTACATCAGCGTGCGACACCTCAACAGTAGCTTACAAGGAATGGGAGTAAGGAGAGGTAAAAAGGGTAGTATTTAAGGTATAGAGAGAGAGAGAGATGCGCCAGGACAGCGAGCGACGACATTAGAGAGATAGGAAAGATAAAACAGGGTCACAGGCGTCCGAGGATGAGGCACCACTTGCGAGAGCTCTTGTCGGCGACAGGAGATTGCGTAGGACCAACCCAGTCGGCCAGAGCTGCGCTCTTGTCGGAAATCGTGAGGGCACAACCGGTCGGCACGGAATCCAGAGCGCGAAGACGACCGGCTGTTTTTTCTTGATTTGGGAGGTGCGTGGTTCTAACCATTGCACACAGCACTGATGTCGCTTGTGCCGGCGCGGAGATGCCACACGTGGCGCCTTCGTACACCGAGGCCACGGCACTGAGTTTCCGCCGAAGACAGACCTCGGACCACCATGCTGTGCTTCTCTGGCAGAGAGGTCGCAGGTGCTCAAATCAACGCCAAGTGTGCAAGCACATGCCATTGCAGTGGCCTGGCCTGCGACAACCGTTCGACAGTGTGGCTGGTCGGCCCCAGCAGCGACACGACGGACTAGTTGCATCTCGTTTGCTGGCGGCATGATTCCCCGGATGTGACAGCGTGGCCGGAACAACACATGTTTCATGCTGTGTGTGTGTGTGTGTAAGTTGGAAGTGGTGCCAGCAAAATGACCCTCAACAGTGGTAACCTCATTGGGTGAAAGGAACTTTTCCCGTTTTCCTAGGCCTGACGTCTAGGGACTGTGAATGGACAAAAAGCGGCAGGTGAATATCTGAGAGTCGTTTTCTGTTTCGAATTCTCTTCCGTAAATATGTAAATACACCTCTCATACTCTCCTTCGGCTCTTCATTCCGGTTCTCTCCAACAGCAGTCCTTCGATAAGGTGAGGTTTGCAACACGTTGCCTGGGAGCGAAGAGACCTGGGCGGTCGGTCAGACGTCAACTCTAATAACACATAGAAAGGAAGATTACGAAATAAAAGACCGTCACAAGTATGTTAACTCCACGAAGGATGTCTTGTACAAGTTGCCACTCTCATAGGGACGTCCCTACTTTTGGTAAACAGCTCGGTGTGTAAGCCACGTGCACCGCGAACAGGGTAGAAAGGGGCAACGATAAAAACTCGGTCATTCATTCGACGAGGGTGGCTGCAAGCAGGTATACTAACACTACGCTATTGTTTTCTATGACAATGATAAGCGCACGTGGAAAATTGTGGAGGAGGTCCAAATGACGTGAAGGCAGCAACTGGGTCACCGTGACGTCAATTTTATTGACAGTAAAGGAAATTGCCTTCTTGGAAAGGGCACCACATTTGGGTAAGGGGCTAGCAGATTAGTGCTGTCATACAGTGCATCTGTGACATGAGTGTTTTTGTTTGTCATACTTACATATATATGGTTCGCTGAGATAATAAATTCACTTGTTAGTTAGCACCCGTACGTTTTTCATCTGTTGTTTAAAAATTTTACGCACGAAGTAAGTGATCATTGCGTAGGTGAGGCTTGCGACGACTTAAGGCTTTCTTGGTGTCTAACCTGAACAAGGTCGACAAAACCTTGATGTAAAAAAAACACGGTTACTGCAGACATTGACCCTAAATTTGTGCTTTTTATTGTTTTTTGCAATATTAGCACTGAAAACAACACAGAAAACGTTATCAGCCATCCGATGACCCCTGCCACAGTAGGGTGCCCACTACCTTAACACGCTTACTTAGCCCACTACCAAGCGAGTCACAGTGCATGGCTTAAATACTAATACCTTGACACAAGGTAAACCACGGACAAATAATTTGCCATCTAGGCCAATTTGCTTCGTTATTACCAAAAGGAACGAGTTGTTTTATAAACGTTATGTCGAAGCAGTACGGAAATGCGAAACAGTGAACACAAAGAGCACACAGCGTGGTTTACTGCGTGTGCATTGCCCTCCCCAGTCTGAAAGACAGGGCGTGAAAAAATGGTCAGAAGAAATCAAAGACGTTACAAACGCCGTCTATCACCGAAACACGCGCACAACCATGAAAAAAAAAAGCACAAAAACTTATCTGCGCAAGCTCAAAGACGAATCTATCAATCCAACACGCGTGAGAGTGTACATGAAAGGCTGAAGCTCATTATTTCTTTGCACAAGCTTAGAGAAAATTGGCTCTCGCATGCGGAACCACTGTTATCGATTACGCCAAGCATTCGTCGCGTGTTTTCATTCCTGCGGATGTACTAAACTACGCATTCATTGAATTTTGTGGTGCACTGACATAAAGACAAATGACAAAGTGTGCCTCGGGCAACACTGCGGCCCGCCAGTCCAACGCATACAATCGTCGCATCTTAAAGGGACCATATACACCACACTTGCAACGGCAATCAATGATTCAGTTGGTGATTTGCCTAACAATATTTAGCTCATTTTGTCTACTATTGCACAAATTTCATCTAGCTTATTTTCAGCCGTAAAAACAACATTCACGTTGTGCCTAGCACCCACGTCCTTTAACCTGTGGGACACGCAATCAGTTCACGGAGCACCTACGAAGACACATGTCTTTCATGGTTGACATTCGCGACGCGCTGAGTTGGAAACGAAAAAAAGGCACACGGTAGGCACCGGTAGGACACGCACGAGCGCGAGCTAATAGCTGTTTAGTTGTTCATAAATCCACTCACCAGGTTTGACAACTTTGAGCTGAAGAGCGCGATGCGTAGATGAGGTGTTCGCGATCACGTCTGCCAAAATTTGCAACGCCACGCGCCACGGAAATGGGTTAAATTTCAAGATGAACGCTGCTCCCCCTTCCTTTAGCGAGCGCGCGCCCAGAGAATGAGTGCACGACGCGCGCGTAAGAATGGCCCTACTTACACTGCAGTGCAGTGACGTTGGTCCTCTACGTAGATGACTGTGCTGTGAAGGTACCAACGGTCGCATGTGACATAGTGAGAATTATTTATCATGACTCGCGTGGTTTATGTAATTTGTTGCTCGAATAGAAAAATAAAACATTAGATAATAATGAGACGCAATAAGGGAATGTGCGCGTTTTTGTTTTAATTTTTTCCCGTTATTCGCACGAGATGCGGGGCTAATGTGCCGGCGTTTAGCATGCGTACCTGTCCCCGTGGTCAGCGCATCGAGCAGACGACCACCGTGGAACACTCCTACGCGTGTTTGCGCACTCGTTGTGCTCGTATATTCTACCGCGTCTAAGCCAGCGTTTACAATCCATTCCGCATAAACAGGACCGCATAGAGTTCCCCAAAGCAGGCAAGGCCGTAAATACGGAAAATCTGAGGCCCATATCACTGACTTCGTGCGCGGGCAAGCTTATGGAGACGATGGTACGGGATCGCCTCTCCCCATACCTTGAGGCCAAGGGCTTCTTTGCAGACACCATGTTAGGGTTTCGCCCATACATGTCTGCACAGGACGTCTTTCTCCAGCTCCATAGGGCCGTCATACAGTTCATAACTATGCAACACAATGATAAAGCCATCCTCACCCTTGATCTGAAGGAGGCTTTCGATAATGTTAAACACAGCAGCATCCTGGCTAGCTTGAGTTCCACCGATTGCGGGGCTAAGGCCTTTGCATATGTCAGAGATTTTCTCTCTAAACGCCAGGCACTTCTTCGGATCGAGGACGAGGAATATGGCCCGTACATTATGGGAACACGGGGTACCCCACAGAGAGCAGTGTTATCACCGCTCCTTTTCAACACTGCTATTATGCGCCTTCCAAGCGAATTGGCCAGGGTGGAAGGCACACAACACGCACTATATGCCGATGATATTACAATATGGATCACTGAAGGGAGCCTTGGCGAAATGCCAGAACGCCTTCAGCAGGCCGCATCCATAGTCGAGGCGTATGCCAACGATTGTGGACTCCAATGTGCTCCAAACAAATCAGAGCTTCTGCACGTTAGAGCGAAGCCAAGAGATAAGTCAGCCATACACATCTCCCTGTCTGGGGTTCCCACCAGAAAGGTGGAGGAGCTCCGGATTCTGGGCCTGTTTATTCACCACAGACTCAGACCGGACTCCACTATAGCGAAACTCAAGAGAATAGGCGAACAGGTAGGGTGCATGATTCACCGCGTTTCCAACAAGCGGGGTGGTCTGTGGGGCAGGGACGCGCTTCGGCTCGCCCATGCCTTCGTGACTAGCCGGATCCTCTACGCAGTCCCATACCTTCGCACTAACAAGCAAGAAGACGAAAGAATAGATGCCATCATTCGTAAGGCTACTAAACGAGCTCTGGATCTCCCTGTGGCCACTTCCAACGCCAAACTGAGGGCGTTAGGTGTGCTCAACTCCTACCAGGAGTTGCGGGAGGCCCACTTTATGAATCAATATACGCGGTTCGTGCAGACGGCTCCCGGGCGCCGCCTGCTGAACCGCTTACATATACAGCACACTTGCACTGCAGAGGAGGCGGAGCGTCTTCCAGAACTGTGGCAGCATATGCTCTCGGTCTCTCCACTCCCCAGTAACATGGATAAGCACACGCACGAAAGCAGACGACAGGCGCGGGCTCGGACGCTTGAGAGGCAACGCGGCTCCCGACCTGGTGTATTCTACGTAGATATAGCAGGACCTTCGCCCACGGGATTTTACACGGCCTGTGTAGTTCACCGGGAAAAGCATGTCGATGGGCTCTCGTTTCGAGCACAAAATCCAGAGCGCGCTGAGGAAGTCGCGATAGCGCTTGCTGCTGCGGACCCCGACTCGAAAGTTATCATCACGGACTCCCGGAAAGCATGTGCTCAATACTTGGTAGGAGAGATATCCCCCCTAGCCAGCCAAATTCTAAAACGGGCTCTCGCTGATCCAACCCCGAAACGCATCGTATGGGCTCCTGGCCATCAGGGCTTACGAGGTAACGAGGCCGCTGACGCGGCCGCCCGGGCGCTTACCCATCGGGCTCTTATGACTCGGAGGCCAATACACCGCTGCTGCGGTTCAAAGAAATTCTGACCTATTATCACGACACTCACCGCCTTTACCCGGCTCCTGCAAAGGGGCTGAGTAAGGCGGAAGAGCGAACTCTAAGGCGCCTGCCGCCAGGTACTCTACTCTGTCCTGCAATCCTAAAACATTTCGATGCAAACACAGATGGGCGGTGCCCACACTTTGGGGAGACGTGTGATATCTTCCACATGGTATGGGCATGTCCGAAAAATCCCCACCTACCCCCTTCCCCTACCCCTTCCCGAAAGGCATGGGAGACTGCCCTCCTCAACTGCTTATCACTAGAGTCTCAACGGGCCCTGGTGAGACGGGTGCGAGTAAGGGCCTCGTCATGCGGTGTCCCGGACTAAGGACGCCGACCATGTAGCGGGGTCATGCTTTGGCCCCGTACCTCTCTCTTTTATAATAAATGTTTTCCATCATCATAGAGTTTCATACAGTAGTACCTGGAGGAGAATCTGGCGCTACACTATGTGTCTACGCGGGCTCGTTCAGCGGCACTTGTACCCCCATAGTACCGTACCTAGAATATACTTACTAGTGTGCCGAACACCGAGCGTTTCGAATGGGAGACGCTGGCACTGCCGATGACGCCTTTCTCTGAAGGCCACCAGACGGCGACACCCTTAGGGACCGTGCTATCCGAGGGGCGGAGCACACCGCGCGAGAGCGCGCGCCGCACGCGCGTTACATGCGCTTCGCTTGCGCTTTGGATGCGCGTTCGTAAACTCAGTCGGTTGCGGTGTGGCTGTGGGGAATTTCTGCTGTTGCGCCCATAGCGCATCCCTCCGCCTGTCTTTGCCGTGTTTCTTTTCTGTGCGCGTTGTTCACACTTGCGTCTGTTCGCGAAACCGGGATGTCGTCACAGGAATGAAGGCGAAAGGAGAGCGCCTCATATTTAGGGGCGAAGCTCCTTATAGCGGCACCCGTTAATCCTTCGTAGTTGTAGTGTGTAACAATTGTTACATTTTGACCTCTAAGGTGGTGCCGGTGGAAGATTTCTTCTGTGCATTGTTGAACAATAAAAAATAGTACTCAATGTACATGTCAATGGCTGCTAATGGGGAATGAGAGACAGGAGCATTCGGCTTTTAGTTAACGCGCACGCTGTGATCCCCATTAGCTGCCATTTCTCCTGTGCGTTGTTGAACAATAAAAAATTCGCAGCGTGCGCGCTAATTAAAAGCCGAATGCTCCTGTCTCTCATTCCCAATTAGCAGCCATTGGCATGTACATTGAGCACTATCAGACAAGAAAGGGTTGCTACGTTATACTCGCTGGGTGTAACCTCCTTATTTTTCGAAAGGTTTACGAGCGTTGAGCCGCAGGGCCATGAATACAATGAACTAGTATATACCATGAACTCGAGGTCGTTAAAGGTGGGAAGTAGATACGAAGCACAAGCCGTAAGAAAGTAACAGCCGAATTCTCCTGTCTCTCATTTCCCATTAGCAGCCATTGGCATGTACATTGAGCACTGTCTGACAGGAAAAGGTTGCTACGTTTTACTCGCTGGGCATAACCTTCTTGGTTTTAGAAAGGTTTAGTGAGCGTTGGACCGCAGTGCCATGAATACAGTGAACTAGTATATACCATGACTTCGAGGTGGTTAAAGGTGGGAAGTAGACCCGAAGCGCAAAACGTAAGAAAGTGTGCGCGTGCTACCTCTCGTTTAGTCCTTGGAATTTCCGCTGGATGGCGATGCTTCCGTATGGGGAATATGTGAAGAAAAGATGCGAGATTGTGGTACTTGGAGTGTTGAATACATGAACGAATGGACACACAGACAGATGCATGGATGGATGCATGAACGGACGCAGGGGCGTATGCATGGACGAACGCAGGAACAGACGCACGAACAGACTCACGCACGGACGGGCGGATGGACGCATGGACGGTTACACAGACAGATGCATGAACGGACGGAAGCAAGAACGAATGAATGGACGAATGCTTCGCCCCACTCTCCATCATTCACTCCGTGGATATGCTGCCAATTTTTTTCCCCGTTGTGTGAGTGGATACCGCTCTAAAAATGAGCACATCTTATTATTTAGCGCCCCTGCAGACCTAGAATGCTGAGCGAAGTGGTAGAAAAAGTAAAAAATTGGCAGCATATCCACGGAGTGAATGATGGAGAGTGGGGCGAAGCATTCGTCCGTCCATTCGTTGTTACTTCCGTCCATGCGTCCATTTGTGTGACCCTCGATGCGTCCATCTGCCCGTCCGTGCGTGCGTCTGTTCGTACATCCATCTCTGCGTTCGTCCATGCATCCATCCATGCATCTGTCTGTGTGCCCGTTCGTCCATCTATTCAACACTCCAAGTATCGCGATCTCGCATCTTTTCATCTCATATTCCCCATATAGAAGCATTGCCATCCAGCGGGCATTGCAAAGACTAAACGAGAGGTGGCACACGCAGACTTTCTTACGGCTCGCGCTTCGGGTCTACTTCCCACCTTTAACCACCTTGTGTTCATGGCATATAATAGTTCACTGTATTCATTGCACTGTGGCCCAACGCTCACTAAACCTTTCAAAAACCAAGGAAATTGCGCCCAGCGAGTATAATGTAGCAACCCTTTCTTGTCAGATAGTGCTCAAAGTACATGCCAATGACTGCTAATGGGGATCGCAGCGTGTGCATTAACTGAAAGCGGAATGCTCCTGTCTCTCATTCCCCATTAGCAGCCATTGGCTTGTACATTGAGCACTATTTTTTATTCTTCAACAACGCACAGAAGAAATTTCTCACCGGCACCACCATGGATGTCAAAATGTTATACTTGTTACATATTGCAACAGCTACGAGAGACGAATGAGTGCCGTTATAAGGAGCTTCGCCCCTAAAAGCGAAAGGGTCGAAGACTAACTGCGGCGGCTTTCGTTTGTGAGAAACATTTTAGTGAATGCTACGTTCAGCACTCCTTGCGTTCCTTCGAAATTCCTCTAACATTATGCATTTTGTGGATATTCCGAGGATTTTTTTTCAAACGCTTCGCTACAGTGATCCCTGTCACGCGAGGAAAACTTCTAACAAAGTGCGTGATTGGGCTGGTTGGTGCTGCATCGTAGACGAAGAAAGTGCTTAACCGAGCAAACGACAGGAGGGATAGAAGAGACGAAAACAAAGCGCCGACTCGTCTCTTCTATCCCCTCCTGTCGTTTGCTCGGTTAAGCACTGTTGAGACGCGGCCCTCGGCCGAGCTGCGCAAGTGAACAACTCGCGTCCCAAACACCAACTGACTTTGATTATCAGCCTTCGTTTCGAAGATAACTTTCTCGCGCTGGCGCATACGCTCTCTGCCCCGCACACAGAAGCACCGCTTTGCGTCGCCACAGGACTCCTCCTCCCCTCTAGTGAGTGTGCGCACAACGACCGCACTCACTCGGACGACCCACTGCGGTTCATAAGTTCATGTGCACCTGGGGCCTCGTACATCGTCCACTCCGCGTGAACTGTTTGAGGACTTGTTGGGGCTGCGCTACGTGGTCTGCCGGCAGAGCCTGCGAAGATGGAGCTAGAGGTGGTGCAGGTGCTTCGTTGTCGGAGTCCACGTGTGCTGATTTTACGCGCTCTAGAGAAACCACGTCGTGACGACCACCTCTGTCGATTGTAATGTGCTTGTCTGCCCATCGCAGCACCTTGACAGGCCCGTCGTACGGGGGCCGGAGTGGACGCTGAACGGCTTCGTGCCTCACAAACACGTGAGAGTAGGATGAAAGATCCCGGTCGACGTAGACTGACCGTGTTGTGGGCGGATGCGGAGGAACAGTGCGTAGCTTGCTCATGATGTCTCGCAGTCACATGGCGTAGTCGGCGTTTGCGTGCACGTTCTCGGCCTTACTGGTGGCAAAAAACTCCCCTGGGAGGCGAAGTGTTGTTCCGTACACCATTTCATCACAGCAGCATCCGACATCTGATTTCAGAGCCGTCCTAACGCCCAACAGAACAAACGGCAGTGCCTCTACCCAACTGTGACTTGCAGTAGCCGTCAAGCTCGTCTTCAGATGACATGGAATCTGTACACAATACCGTTGCTTATCGGATAGTAGGCCGTTGTTCTGATGCGGGAAGTACCCAAGAGCCGGGTGATGCTTGCGAATAGGGCGGACTCAAACTGTGTTCCGCGATCCGTAGTCACGGTTGCTGGCACTCCGAAGCGGGCCACCGAGTGGAAGATAAGTGCGCGGGCGACGGTATCAGCAGTCATGTATGGAATGGGCTCGACCTCCGGTCATCGCGTGAAGCGATTGATGCAGGTTAGCAAGTAGCTTTGGCCCTGACACAACGGCAGTCGTCCCACAATGTGAACATGCACATGGGCAAATCGACAGCCCGGCAGAGGAAATGATCTCAAGGGGATCACAGTATGTCACTCAACTTCGGAGCGCTGTCATGCGAGGCACTCTCATGTCCAGTGTCGGACATCCCGCTTTATTCCTGGCCACACAAACCTCGATGTCCATAGCCATTGCGTGGCTCGAATACCGGGGTGCGCCAGGCTGTGGAGCAAGTCAAAAATGCTGCGACGGAGGTTCGAGGGGACGGACAGTCGAACCCTGCCTGTAGACATGTCGCAGCATACGGATCCTGTTTGTTCTGCCAACCAGTGCAGCTTCAAGGCGCTCGTTGAAGACGTCAGTAGGCGCTTCAATTCTGCATCACTGCGTTGAGCCGTCGTAAGTGTGGTGAAGTCCACGCCGCTCGGCAGGCTGATGGCATTCACTGGACCGCGAGAAAGAGCGTCGGCAGCGGCATTATCCGTGCCACTAACATGGCACATATCTTTCGTGAATTCTGCGATGTACGACATTTGGCAGAGCTCCCGTGCCACGTGCGCACCCGAATCGGAGTACGCGCGCAATGCTTAGGTGAGTGGCTTGTGATCCGTGAGCACAAAAAATTCTTGTCCTTATACATAATGTCGAAAATGCCGGACAGCCGCGTACGTGGCCAGGAGTTCCCTACTAAAACTGCTGTACCTTCGTTCGGACGGGCTCAGTTTTCTGGAGAAGAAGGAAATTGGTCGCCACACTCTGCTAAACCTGTGCTGCAACACGGCTCCAATCGCTGCATAGGAGGCGTCCACCATGACGCATTGAGGAACACCCGGCTGCGGGTATGCGACCATGGTAGCATTTGCGAGAGCTGCCTTAGTCATCCGGAATGCTTGCGTGGATTGGTCGTTCCACTGAATGGCAGTTGCCTTAGATTCAGGAGCCGCTACTAGGCTGTGGAGAGGGTGAACGATGTTGGTGCATCTCGGGATAAGCCTACGGTAGAAATTCACGCGTCCCAGGAACTCTCGAAGCTGGCGGAGGTTTTCCGGCGGTGGAAACTGCCGTACTGCTTCCACCTTGTCCTTCTGGGGCTGTTACCCGGCACTTGAAATGCTGTGGCCCAAAAATGATCGTGTCGGTACCCCAAGCGCGCACTTTGCCGTATTGATAACGATGCCGTTCTCTGTCAGTTGCTGAAGTACGCAGCGTAGATGCCACTCGCACTTTTCAGGAGTGCTTCTAGCAATCAGAAGATAATCGAGGTATACCTTACAAAAGCAGAGGCCACGGACAACGCCATTCATAAACCATTGAAAAGATTGGCCGGCGTTGTGTAAGCCGAAAGGCATGCGTAGGAACTCGAACATTCCGAACGGCGTTGTTATTGCGGTCTTGGGAATATCCTCCGGTGCTACGGGTATCTGATGATATGCTCGCACTAGGTCTGTTTTAGAGAAAATGGTAGCACCATGCAGGAAAGGGTCATATCATGAATGTGTGGGACTGGGTGACGGTCTTGCACGGTTACCCGGTTCAGCGCTCGATAGTCCCCGCAGGGACGCCAATCACCGTCTTTTGATTTTGGGACTATGTGAAGAAGTGACGCATATGGGCTGGATGATGGACGTACTATCCTGAGTTACATCATGTGCACAAACGCCTGTCGAGCCAACTGCAGCTTCTCGGGTGACATGCGCGGTGGTCGCGTTTAGACCGGTGGGCCTGTGGTTTCGATGTGATGCAGGACGCCGTGCTTTACTTCTGCAAATGCCTCTGGCTGTCGCGTCAGCTCTGGGAACTCTTGTAGTACTGCGGTGAAGTACGCTTCTCCAGCCACGCTAAGCAAGGCCGGGCTAATAGGGGGGGGGGGGGCAACATGGCGTGCCTTGTACCGCTCCCCGAGAAACAGGATCTTGAAGCCGTTTGTGGCGGACGTCGACCAACAGACCGAAGAACTGTAGAAAGTCTGTGCTTCCTTGTATGGCAAATGTGATATCAGCTGCTATGAAAGCCCAGCTAAACATTCTGCTGAAACCGAAGTTCAGCGAGAGCGAACGATGGCCATATGTTGTTATCACCGTGTTATTGACAGCTTGCAAGCGCGATGCACTAGGTTTCTTTCGGCTTGTGACGCCGGTATAACGCTCACCTCAGCACCTGCGTCAACTAAGAAACGTATTCAGTTGTTGCGGTCGGTAATAAGGTATACCGGGGGACGACTTGGAGGCAACGCAGTAGCGCTGGTAGCCCTCAGTGCCTGCCGCAGTTGTTTCCTGAGTGCACGCGTGGTGGGACACATTTACGTGCACTACTTCCCAGTCTCCGATGATACCAGCAGATATGCTCGTGCTGCTTTTGCGATAACGGCGTGTTAGGCCCGGTTATAGTCTCCGCCCTCCTGCTTGCATGCAAAGCTCATACTGTTTCGCCAAGTTGAGAAATCTCCTCACTTTGAAGTTCATTTCGAGGCTGTTGCGTTTGCACGGCCGCCATGGGTGTGGGCGGGGTCATTGATACCAGTTTGTCAGCAAGTTTGGTGGCTGGGGTTGAATACTTGGGCTCCGAGGCCGCGACGACCATGCGGATGCCTGAAAGTAACTTTTGCAAAAGAAGTTCTTGGAGCAATGCTCCATCTGTCATGGTGGATGTCTCGCCGAGGAACTGTTGCATGTGCCGCAAAAGCTGGCTAAACGTACAGTCACCGAGTTCCATGCCGCGAAGCAATAGCTGCAGTCGCTGTGGTTCGAAGGACGTAACTCGGCGAACAAGGCTTTCCTTTATTATTGCATATGCGTTTTCGACAGGTGGTGTGAGCAACAGATCCCTGATTTCACTAGCTATGGTGGGCGGCAGACTGCTGACTACGTAGTGGTATTTCGTAAGGTCTGCGGTGATTCGTCTGGCTGCGAACTGAGATTCCAATTGTATGAACCAAAGCGCGGGGTCCGCAGTCCAAAAAGGGGGCAACTTACGGTCGACTGAAGAGACTGTCGGAGGGGCGTTGGTCGTGGACGTGGAATCCATATTGCGGCTGGTTCGACACTCCGGTCGCTGTGTCTGTATTCCGGGTCACCAATGTTGAGACGCGGCGCTCGGCAGAGCTGTGCAAGTGAACAACTCGCGTCGCAAACACCAACTGACTTTTATTCTCACCCTTCATCTGGAGGATAACTTTGTCGTGCGCGCGCATGCGCTCTCTGCCCCACACACAGAAGCGCTGCTTTGCGTCGCCACAGCACTTTCTTCGTCTACCATAAGAAAAACTTATATTTAAAAGGCGCGTAACCTGTGATTTAAAAACTTGATACTGAGTGAATTCATTAACGTCAATGTGGTACATAGAAGTGCAAAATTGAAAAACACAGATCACAGAAAATATAATGATTGATGATTGATATGTGGGGTTTAACGTCCCGAAACCACCACCTGGAGTTCTTTAACGTGCGCCCAAATCTGAGCACACGGGCCTACAACATTTCCGCCTCCATCGGAAATGCAGCCGCCGCAGCCGGAATTCGATCCCACGACCTGCTGGTTAGCAGCCGAGTACCTTAGCCACTACACATCAGAAAAAATATAGGAAGGAACAGGAAGGTGGGGCGCTAAACTTCAACTATTCACTCGAAATATCAGGCCACCAGATTACAACTCTCTGCGCATGCGTGCATCCAATCGGTAAGCACTCATCATACTAGCGTATCAAGAAGCTGCAGCTCATTTTAGTGAAGTGAAACAGACGTATCACTGTTGCAACTCGTGCCTCTCTCTATAATTTTGAATGCCTCCAATAACTCTCCCGCTAAGTTGGCTGGGCTGTGTCCGCGGGGGAGAGGCGTTAACGAAAAACCCCGGATGCTAGAAAGCACACCCGACTTTATGTGGACTGCGCTACAGGTGTCATGTAGGAAAGACCGCTATCATGTGGAAATACGCATGTGTGCCAAACTGGACGCTTCTCTCATCTGTGTTTTCCAAGTTCGCACTGCTATGTACCATACTGTGAGGTAAAGCTGGTACTTAATTTTTGCTCCCACGATTTAGGGAGGGAAAACTTTCACGTGTTTGCACGCCTTATATTTCAGAATGAATACACGCAAAATAGCTCAGCCCCCCTTTACATTATCCCGTAATTTACACCGTTCTGCCAGGGGATTCTAGAACCTCTACCAAAATTTAAATGCAAGGTTGTTTCTGCATATGGCGCTTACAAATGCAGTCATGTGACCACATGTGTCCTATATTGATGGCATTCATACCACAGACTTCAAACTAATAGAAATCATAACACATTCCCAGATAACTCGAATCCAGACAAGTCGAAGACCGCGTGGCCGGTCAGCCGCTTCAAGTCTGTCGACTTGCCTGACGAAACGACAAACCAGGCAGGCAAGCCCACCGGTGCCTTTCAGAGGGTGGTGTACGTAGGCTCCTTCGAGGTGACTGAAAATATCGTGCAGAGTGATGTGCCCCCAGGAAACATCCGGTTTTTTAAAGCAGTTAAAATGCGCCCGGGAGCGAACGACACGTTGGAGGTGCAGTTCTCGTGGACGTGGCCCGGAGCTCACATGACAATTGGAAATGGTAAGCGTGTACAGAAGTTTGTAATATCCTGCTCTCTACGAACCTCCTCAAACTTAGTTGAAAGGGAACCTGCAATACTTGTCTGAGTTATAACGACAAAGCCTCACTATCGCCGCAGGACGCTTCGCGCACAACATGCCACGAAACTATTTAGACTCCGTCAATTACTTTCATAGTTACAGCTACTCGTACCCGCGAGCGCGATGAGAGCTAAGCAGACAGAAGGGAATCGCTCTTGACAAATTCGACTGAATAACAGGTGACGTGCTGCGCTATAATCTTTGCATCGCGTGTTCTTAGGAGCCTGGGCTACTGATCGACAGCGTTGTCTGACCAGGCTCAAAAAGTATTGCAGGGCCCCTTCAAAGATCTACTGACCTTCTCTCAATCTTCTTTCAGCATCAGCCGTGGATATTCGAGCCAGCAAGGACGAGGCCAAGCTATATAAGGAGTTCGAGAAGCAGAAACGAATGACGGCAGCAGATGTTGTCGAAGGTAATCTCGACCCTCTTCTTGCGGGCAACAAACACAACGTCACCTTGGTGTTCCCTAGCGAGTGGGCAGAACGTCAACCCAGTGGGGCGTTATGGTGGATGATATTTCTGGCGGCTCGCGCTGTCAACAGCGACGGGCTCAACTCGCACGGGTTTAACGTCTTTCGTTTGCTTTACTTGACTTCTCCTGTAACGAACACAGTGGCCACTACAATCACGGTAGGTACAACTACAGAGAATACAACGTCACCAACCACCACAGAAGCAACCACACGTGGCCCGTCACACTTGTGGGTGTGGTTCCTGGTAACTGGCATCGCAGTGGTGATCGTGATTGTGGCTGTGCTCATCGTGCTATTCAGATCGAGCGCGGAAACCGACAGTGTTTACGGTCCTCTGGTCGGCCGATGGCGGGGTGGTCAACCTTCATCTGACCCTGTCACCTATTCGGAACTGACATAGCTTCACACATTTTTCAGTTCAGTTATTTCTGTAGCAGTTTATTTATGTTACTGTTGTCCGCATTACAACACGCCTTATATGTCGGGTAATGTATTTGTAGCCTTGCTGTGAAACAGCGTTCAGATACGATTGCGGCAGATTTGTGCAGGTGCGAATGTACCACAAGTACACCATGAAAAGTTAAGAAATATAAGCTGTGTGCTTTTGCTTGTCTTGAATGAGAAAGCTTAATCTACTGGCATAGTTATATGCATTAGCTTCGTTTTTTACATTCCGCACTGAAATCCATCGGAGCTGAGATATGCTAAAAGGTATTATAAGGGAGCTTCTATATATATATTCTGTAGGCCCGCATACCAGAAATTTTTTCGGAGTGAGGACCGAGGGGGCACGTGTTGAAGGCCTTGAAGAACACCCATCTTTATTATTTGTTCACGGTGAAACGCCCAGCTCCATCCGAAAGAAAAAGGCGTGAGCTTTGAGCCCCCCCCCCCCCCCCTGGCTAGAGACCTAGCGTGGCCGCAGAAATTCGTTCAATCAGCTAGATGTGCAATCTTAATTTTCCCGCCCAGTTAAATGGACGCTGGTGGACAGAGCTTTGCAATCTAACGGGATGCGCGTTTAAGGAGCTACAAAATAAAAAAAAACTGGCGGATGTGTAAAGGGGTTCCGAAATACTTTTTGAGTAACCAAGAATTAATTCACTGGAAAAGCGTATTGCCTCCAACTTCAACGCCGCACAAATTTTATAAATTCGTTCAGTTCGAGCGGAGTTAGCAAGGATTTGTCACACGCTGCAATCGCATTCTCTCTTCTCTCGTCCCGTCGAAAGCGCTGGAAGCTGGGCAAGCAGGGATGGGAGGGGCAAAGAAAAAACGTCACGCGCGCCTCCGGACCTTCAGCTCTTTCTTTTCCTTTTTTTTTCTTCAATTACGCGGTTTTTCAGTGCGATCGCATGTGCACGCGTGGACATGTGATGGCCTCTCGCGGCAATCTCTGTAACAACCAAGCGCGCCCGCCATGTTTAAATTAGCCAATGGCTGATGGATGGGTAATCTACGTGTGATTTTTGAGCGTCTTCCGTCATTCGTCGAGGGAGGAGAAATCAATTTTTAGCTGAATTTGATAGTTTATTGTGAATTACAGAGCACGTGCTGCGCTATAACATTTGGCTTACGTGTACTCGGGAGCCTCTACTACCTATACGAAGCATTCGCTGACCATGCTCAAAACGTGTTGCAGGGCACCTTCAAGCTTTGCCTTCAAGAGTTGAACACAATGGTGATATTCTGTTCCTAGTGCTTACTTCAAACACTTTGAGGCATTAAGGGTGCATTAACATGTGTGCCTTTTGCAGCGGGTGAGCAACTTTATACTATGAAGTCATTATAATAATCCCATGTTCGAAAGCCAGATGACAATAAACACTGTTACCATGTAATATTACGGTATTATTTTTCATGTGGTGAAGGATTTATAGGACGCGGGTGTTAGTAAAACATTTCAGTTACTTTCACTGCATTTCCAAGCAGAGGAAGTTACTTTCATTGTATTCACAAGCAGAAGCATGTCTGTGCGGTAGAACCCCCTCTTACCATGCAATATGACCCATGTTCAATGCCCACTCACAGAGAATTTCGTATTTATTAAAGACGATAGTCTTTCTGGGGGACCTTCGACAAAAAAGTTTTGGTCTGTCTTTCTGTAAATTTGTGTGTTTGTCCGCCCGAACGATACCTCAAACGGCATCAAACGGCCAACCCTATTCTCAGCGCCCCCCAATATTGCTCAAGGTTTAGCGTTCATAGTTGTGCGATTGTCAATTAAAATCAATTATTGCGCATATTTGAGGCGCCACAACACTTCGAAGTTTTGTATGTCTGCCTTCAAACTAGAAGAGGCACACGCAAGTAACTCTGAGGAATGTAGCAATAATTGCGCTGCACTGACAGTGTAACGCGTTGCTCAAAAAGGTGTTTCCAACGCTTTGCTACGACGGCACGGTGGTGGCACCTGCCCGTCACTTTGCGTTCTACACCTTATCACCTTATCACGTACACCTTATCACGTACACCTTATCACGTACACCTTATCACCTTAACGAAGGCGTGCGGGCTGCACGCCTTCGTTTTCGAAGATAACTGCCAGATGGCGCTTGTGTCTAACGTGCCTCGATGCACTCGTTCGCCTTCACTACACGCTCGAGACACTCCAACGCAGCGCCTGTAGAATACCATTCACCGATTTTCTTGCGCAGAACATCAAATAAACGTTTTGTTCACTCTCTCTAGACACAAGACTATCGTCTTTCGACTACATTTGCGGTGTATCATACAGATTTGGAACCAATATTTTTTATCTGCATATTTCGCAATTTTTTGGTCACGCAGTAATGATAATTTTTCGCTCACGACCAACGACGGCGGAATTTCTGTGAAACAAGCTCTTTAACGCACAGGCATTAAAATGCTAATCGGACTTTGGAAGTTTATATCTGGACACGCACAACTGCATGGTGTCCTTGTGCAAGTTCGTGTCCGTGTACCGTTCTGCGTTACGTCACAATAGTACAGATGAATCTCAAACAAGTATACATTGCAAACCGTTATATGCACAAGGTTCATGACAGATGTATGCTATACATGCATTCAGGACTAAATGCAACCAGTCATTGGGGATGCGAAGGCTCTCGGCACGTGAGGCTTGTGGTCAAGAAATCAACACTGTGTCCCTCGTCGTCCCTCTTCGCGCATTTGTTCGTCCCTCTTCGTAGTCTTAGTGCGTAACCAGTCTTACGCTTTGACCTGGAAGGTGGTTCCGGTGGGATATTTCGCCTAAGCGTTATTGAACAATAAAAAATTCACAGCGTGCGCATTAACTAAAAGCCGCATTCTCCTGTCTCTCATTCCGAAGTAGCAGCCATTGGCAAGTACATTGAGCACAATCTGACAAGAAAGGGTTGCTAGTTTATACTCACTGGGCGTAACCTCCTTGGTTTTAGAAACCAAGAAGGTTACGGACCGCAGTGCCAATAATACAGTGAACTAGTACAAACCATGAACTCGAGGTGGTTAAAGGTGGGAAGTAGACACGAAGCGCAAGCCGTAAGCAAATGTGCGTGTGCCACCTCTCATTCATTCCTTGGAATGTCCGCTGCATGGCGGTGCTTCTATATGCGGAATATGTGGTGAAACGATGCGAGATGGTGGTACTTGGAGTGTTGACTAGATGGACGAACGGACGCATAGAAAGATGCATGAACGGACGCACGAATGGCTGCACGGACGGATGGACACATGGACGGACGCAGGGGCCGATGCATGGACGAACGCAGGGACAGACGCACGCGTATGGACGAGTGCATGCAGGAACAGGCGCACGCACGGACGGTCATACAGACGAACACATATATGATGAAAAGATGCGATATAATGGTACTTGCGAGATGATGGTACTTGAAAAGATGCGAGATGGTAGTGCGAGATGGTGGTACTAACAGGAAGACAAACCAACTAGCTCAGATTTGCTATTGTATTGCTCATGCCAACTTGTCTCTCCCTAAATAATGTTGTCCAATTCATTACAGGTAACATAAATACATGAAATCTGGAAGCATTCTTAATGCATACTCATTGTTCATCATACCATGCCAATTATACAGCAGCTTGTTATCCGTGAAAGATACAAATGCCTTTTGAAAACACCTTCATATACAAATGTCTCTTAAGGCACTGGTTAGTATGAAGTAATGTCAAATCTTGGTTCGTTTTGTTCGGAAACTGTCACAATTTTTTTTGAAAAAAAAATAGTATAGCATTTGTTTAACTGATTGCCTACTTTTAAAACAGGTGCTTATTTTGTAATAACAGATAGAATAGCTTACTCAAGCAACTTCAATTATCTTGTGACCTGCATCAAGAAGCTGTTATATGTTAACATCACATCTTTAATGAAGTATTGAGCCTTTAGTAAACAATATTGTATTAGCAATCTACTTGGTGGTGTAATGAGCTAGCCTGATGAAAAACTGAAAGCAGTATGCAATTAAATCGTAAATCTAATTTGGAGAAAAATAGCAGAAAGTTTACATGTGAAAGAGTCTCTAGGCTTTGCGTTAAGAAATGTATGTGCTCTCATTGGTTTCTGGTTAAGAAGTGTGTCCTGTTGGGCAAGTAATATTCCCAACGCAGCGCCTGTAGAATACCATTCACCGATTTTCTTGCGCAGAACATCAAATAAACGTTTTGTTCACACATCAGTAGATGTCCCCGATGAGCTTCAAGGCCAGGATTTCCGTTTTCACACCTATAACAACGATGGTTTGGTCCTACACCGGCCACACGGAGATACCAGCGTTCGTGGTGCTGCCAGTGAAGCGTTGCACTGCCGTGCCAATCCCGCCTGGACCGAACGCAGCGTGCAGATCCATGGTTATTTTTGATTTAAGCACAATAACCAACTCGTCCAACCGGATTCGAGGCGTGTGTGTTGGCTTCCATGTCGCCAGCTGCCGCGGCGACTCAACGCAAGCTGCGGGTGTTGATCCTGTTTTGCGAGCCTGTGGCTGGGCGGCGGCCGTCGAGCCTCGGGGCTTCATTTTAGCGAGCTTCTCTTGCAGTTGGCGAACCATGATCTGAAGATATTAGTCTTCACCTGGTATGGGGTCTTCCCGTGTTTCTGCCACCTCGATGTCAACCCACTGCATCGTGCTGGGGTGGTAGCCTGCCTTCGTGGACGCTGCCATGGCTGGGGAGCCCGGGCGTAAGCCTCGTTGGCGTTGGGCTCAGCCAGGCTCGGGCGTCGCGTGATGTTCAAGCAGTCGTAGGTTGCCGGAAAATGGGTCTACCTGGATAAAATAGATATCCAGAGGTTCCTGATGACTTCGCCGAAACGCTGAAACCAGTTTATGGTGGATATTTGCCAAAAGTCCACAACATTCGTCGATTTCAGACGGAGCCGACGTGACATGCGTCTCACGCGCGCGCTGAAACGCCGCGTCCTCCTCTCTAGCACCAGCAGCATTGGAAGGGCCAGTACTGCGAGTCCTTCCTGAAGTGGCCACTATAACTGCGACAAGATACAGAAAACTTGCGCTTCGTGCAGGCGCTATAGAAGCAATAGTATCAACACCCGAATTTACTCACTTAAGATGTCCGTGGAAAAGTCATTGGTGACATACAAGACATTTTGAAACCATAATAACCAGATTTCTATGTCGTGTCCCCCCGTTAAATTTCTATTCACATAGGGCTGGTCTGGCGATATCACCGCTATGCAACATTTGTTTAGAATCAGAAATAATTGAGCACAATTGTTTATCATGTCGCCGATACAAATTGCTCAGGAAAACACTCTTAGTCCTCCCATTCGCTAGCCTTGGCCTGAACTTCACATTAGAAAATATACTTTTTTCGGTGCTTCCGATCTGGGCTTCAGCCACGAGAACGTTTCCTATGCAGTTTGCAAGTACCTTTGCAAGTACCTTTCTATGCAGTTTGCAAGTACCTTTGCAAGTACCTTTGCAACTTTTGACGCAAAGAATAAATGTCACTGTCTGCAGTGAAAAGCGCGATATCATCTGCATAAATGTAGACAGTGATACCTAGTTCAATGGGAATAAAGCTCATCCAAAAACATTGAATAATAGCGGAGAGAGGACAGCCCCTTGAGGAACTCCGCGTTCCTGTTTGAATTTAGATAAGCGGCATCCATCCTTTGCACAATAAAATTGCCTTGATTTTAAAAGCTCTGCTATCCACTCAACAAATATTCCGGAAAGTGCTGTAAAGCATTCAATGAAATCGAGTGCTCGACCTTGTCACGACATAGCTTAACACGACATAGCTAAAGCTATGTCGTGTTACTAGCCCCGCGTAGTGCAGTCTTTTTCGGGCAAGCTGTGATCGGCTCTCTAAATCGGCAAGAGCACACCAAATTGAACACTCGCTACGAAAACCAATTTGGTTTGGCTTCAACATTATCTTGTAAGCCATCCAAACATTTATCCTGTTACTTAAAACCCTCTCTATAATTTTAATCAGGTGATTTGTTGGAGAGATGGGTCGGAAATTGATGATGTTAAAACCTGACCGCTATTTTTTTTTATGGGAACTCCTCTGGCTATTTTCCAGTCATGGGGTATTCAGGCATTGCTTAAGAAATAGTTTGTAAGAATGAGGACGTCACCGGGTGATAATTTGAATAAAATTTTAATCGTGGACACTGTCAAACCGTCAGGACCAGGAGCTGACGAGAGTAAGTTTCCAATTACGCTTGACACTTGAGACATTGTCAGTTTTTCGTAGTCAGTAATTATGGAAGATTTTTGCCAGTTGATTGACGAACAGAAGAAAATCAGTTTTTTAGACCTCTACCGAACGACTCTCAAGAATTTGCCATTTCTTCCGACGATCATAATCAGCGTTTGCTATAGATGGTAGAATTTCGCGCGATCTTATATATCGGAATAACGCTTTCTTTATTTCTGAGTTGGGACAGAAAGTCAAAATGCATTTTGTCATAGTCTTCTTTAGCTTGGGCCACCGTGCGTTTAAATTTAGCTGCAAGAAACTTGTAATCTGCCCAAATTTAGGAGGACTGATTATGAATTAGCTGCTTCCAAGATGCTTGTCGTCGTCTATGATCACGAGAGCAATCATAGTTCCACCACTGGCTACCAGGCATCCTCTTAGCAGACCAATCAGAACATTCTGCTTTTTTAACGTTCTTTTAATTACTGCACCTAATATCATGGCTTTAGTTCCATCGTTGCCTTCAGTGGGAGAATCCAAAGCAACTTTTAGGTCATTCATAAATTAGGAATAATTTATAAAGGTTCGAACTTGGGAACATGATGGAGTAATGGGGCAAATAATTTCATACAGTACTAATGGCCACTGTTGGTGGCGCAGTCTAAGGTAGTCGAAGAGACGTTAGAAATACCCAAGCTTGTAAAACTCAAATCTAAGTTAGAGCAGGATCGGTCTCGGATAAATGGGGGGGGGGGGGGTTCTAGCGTTGAGGCATAATAAATTATTGTCTACAAACCAGTCCCACAAACGTTGTCCACTTTGATCAGTCCTTAAACCCCAACTAGTGCGGTGAGAATTGAAATATTCGACCGCAATTCTTTCTTTGCACAACAACTTAACAGCCATGTCTAAACATCGCGTGTCGTGTACGCCCACAGGAAAGTGGGGATTTACTAGAGAGGAGGGCGGGTATCCAGGCAAGGTAATGGCTAAAGCGAAAATTTCGCATTCTGGGGACATACGTTTGTAGGAATTTTTGACTTTTGAACAAATTTTATATTGACAAAGAATGCTAAACCTCCACCTTTTGATGTACGACCTAGGCGGAAAGACCACAATTCAGGTAAATGAAACGATTGATGTGCTGACAGCCAAATTTCTTGCAGTGCAATAACGTCTGGAGCGAATTCACAAGACAAATACAATAAATCTGTACTAGGTAAATGAATAGATTGGCAGTTCCAATGAAGAATTTTGAGAGAACTTATCATTTTTACAGAATAGTTTCAGCAACAACCTTATCTAAAATACTGTGTTTAAGAAAATCGCTTTTCGATAGGTTGTTATTCTGGTATTTCCTTTTGCGTTCTGAGTGCTTCGGAGGGCCAAAATTTTTGGATACAAGAGGTCGAGGGATTCGATGTCCATATCGTTTGTGACGAATTGTATGAGTGAATGAGGGACATATGTTCCGTTAGTAAAAAGAAAACAAGGAAGCCGTCAGGATGTACATGTGTTGCCGAGCCCCGGTCGTCGAACTGGTTGTCAGAAGTTAAAAATGCAAAGTTTGAAATTTAAGACGGTGGGCAAGCTCACAGTCGTTTTCTTTGTGTATTTTTCTGGCTGAAGCATCGAAGGTAAGTATATTGTCAACTGTCAAGTTCCGCCACGGCTAAAATAAAAGTGCAAGAAAAAGTCTTTTTTTAGTAATCTACACCGGCGACATGATGATAAATAATGTTCTATTGTTTTGATTCTGAACAAAAGTTGCATTCAGGCGATATCACCACACCAGCCCTGTGTGAATACAAATTAAACGGTGAGACACGACTCGTAATCTAGTTATTACGACTTCCAATAGTACATAGCAGGGCACCACTGAATTTTCAACGTACTTTGAATACGTAAACTGTGCCCATTACGTTATTGATTCCATGGCATCTTTACGAAGCGAAACTTTTCTGCATAGTAGTACAGTTATTGTAGCCATTTAAGGAATGAACTAAAGTATGGGACCACTTAATGCCGCTCGTCCTAGAAAGTGCATTACCACCTTATTCTTTCTTGTCCTCCGCACATGACACACACACCGAGCCGAGTATAAGGTGAATAACACATTGCAGTCGCCGTTTTTTCATCTTCTCTGAACAACGTCCAAATCACACTTCTATTTAAATTGCTCCTTATTCCGACAAGACAAAAGAAGCAGTATGCACGCCAAAATGCAATAATAGCGTACTATACCGCGCAAGCAATACACGTACTTTGCCCACGGCTAACCGGCCCAAGATAGAAGAAAGGGGAGGGGCCAAGACGAGGTGAATGCAATGTGAAATAAGTGAAATTTCATTGCATGGATTTAAACTTTTTGAACATCTATGGCATTGATGGAATGAACAGTGGGAAGTTTCTTATACCAGGTTACGCTGTGCAGTTCAACAACTGAATTATTCCTTTAATAACGCTGAACTCAAGGCCTCCGCGTTGTGCATATTTCGCAACGAAATTGAAACAATTTATTTTTTTTCAACCTGTCGTCGCAATTATTATCAGAAAAAAAAGATTCCAAGAAGCCCCATTTCAGGAGTTAGGAATAGTAGTAATTTTTTTCACTAATTGTTTCAAAACCACACAATCTTAGGCTAAATTAGTCATTTGCTGGAGCCAAGTTAGGACTTGGGGCCATTCTTAAATTCTGTACTTTTGAGCAACAATGAGCCTCACATTGTACGCTATAGCCTTCATGCACGAGTTTAAATTGACAACTTACCTACGACCAAAATACAGCAGTAGTTATCAAGAGGATTGCTGGATGACGAGGAGAATCTGATAAGACTTCACAGAATTAGAGCTGGCTGCCGTCTCTGCAATCATGCACAATGCATGCATTCAACACATTTTCCATGGTCCACGATGGGCATATGTCAATTTCAGTTCAACTCAGCTGGAAACCCTCTTTGATTGGGATGCACTCTTTAAATTATAAAGTCTTTACATTATAAATTAAAATGTAAATGATAAAGTCCTAACTTTTTTTAAACCTTAAGCGTCGAGCATCACTTGCATCTTCGTTTGAGTCTCCCACCATCTTACTGATTAATTTCGCAACTCGTTCTTGAACCGTATTCACTACTGCGGCCCACTTTCCTCCATTTTTTACAGTATTTAGGTGACGCAAGCGTATTCTGAATGAGAGACAGGTTTGTTTGGACACTCTGCATGCCAATTTAAAATTCAGATTTTGTCTACTGCCTTAATTTCTGTGGCAGTATTTAAGATCTTCCATGGAAAGTAGCTATTAGGCCCTGGGTTTTCTTCATCACCCTTCATAATTAACAATAAAAGAATTATGCAATACACCAAGCAAGGCTCGCCAAAACACTAAGGCATGCATAGCTCGTCCTAAAACACTTCGCATAATGATGTTTTGCTCCAACCTATGCACAAAAGAGCACGGAATTCAGCATAGTGTGCAAGGCAGTGCCATTGAGGGTGCTGGAGCAGTGTAGAAATTTTGGCTAGTTGGTGTGTGTGTTTTTCTTGGTCAGGTTGCATCTTAGGGCAGGATGTTAAAAGTAAGTAAGATAAACAAGTGCAGAATTACAAATTTTTATGAGACGCCACTCTGTTATTCGAGGAGTGATTGCATTACCTACCGAAAGAAGTGCGCATATGTAATTAGAACACGTCGTATGAGTTCAGTTTTTTAGAAACTTTTAGATTTACACTTCTTACTTATATCGCATTTATGCAGGTCACTAAAGTTTCATTTATTATACTACATTGACCGCATATATTAAAAATGCCAGCCACTACAGTGACCAGATTTTGCTGCTGTAGCACAGTGAAATACTACCCTTGTACATCGGTGCTGCTTCTTTGGCACGATTCCAAATAAAATGCAAGGCCTGGCCTTGCATTTTATGAGTCTGTTCACAAAGTGTGACAGCACGTACTTCTCCACGTAACTCTTAATCATAGACTGCATTGAAAGCACAGACGTCATCACACGGCTAGTTCATTCTGATAGCAAATGCAATATGCGCGGAAAATTCATGCATCTGGAAGCATCAGGAAAAGTTGTACTGATTAGCAAATGAAATGTGTATCACAAGAAAATGCCAAGAGTGTGCAGAAATCTAGGGCTGTCAACAGGAAACCGAGAAGCTGTGGGTTAACTTTACTTTTTGTGGCATCATATACAAGTGCACATGTATAAATATATTCTTAAACGTGGTAAACTACTAGCACTTAGAGATCTAAAATATATGTTATATAAATGTGTGACTGTCAAGTGCTAAAAAGGCTGATTTGCTACTCAAAACTGAGGTTTTAGCTGCACCAGATGGTGCACCAAATTGCTTAGAATCGATTGTATTACTACTAAACGCCACCATTTAAAATGACTCCATGCTGGGCATGTGCCAGTTGGTAGTTTCATTTTTTAAAGACAAGCAATAAAAGTGAAATATATCGTACTGCAGATCCTGCCTAACCTTTTTTGAAATTTTAGTCATCAACACACCGAAATTCGGAGTTACGATGGTTGACGTAGATACTCGGAGAAGATGAGAAACACAGCTAAGAGCAGATCAGAAACAATGCTTTCCACCATTACGGAAGTAGCGAATCTGGGCCTTTTGTCTAATGAAGGTTAGCGAACATCAGCACAAAAGATGTTCATCTGCAGCAGTGCCCGTATTTGAAAGAATCCGCCTGTTGAGCTGGTTCAATGCCGGACTACTTAGTTTTTATTCAGTGCACTTTATTGTTCATATTAGTGGGTTTTGGGCCTTCCGTACACTTTTCATGCATTTTCAATATACAGTAATTCTCTCAATGTGTCTTTCTTTACAGTTCGTCTGCAGCTTAGTTTAGGTCTTTCTTCTAGTCGATTTTTTGAATGATATTATGTTATTTATCAATATATGCATTTTCAATATACAATAATTCTCTATTGTTTGCATTAACGAGCCTTGATTTTAGATGTTTAGTCCTTACTGCTTATATGGCAGGACATTAAGATGCTGTATTTGTCAATTTTTGACATGCCATCTCACACTGCCTGCTGTTATTTCTCTTCCCATATCTTTTTACTTTGTTTATGATCAAACACTTGCATGATTGTATTCTTTGCTTGCTTTTCATTAACCAGCTATGTAATTCAACAATTACTTTGCCACGTGCAGTGCCGAGTGCTGTCACATGCAGCACTAAGGTTCCATATACAGTAATTTCTCAGATATATTCGCATGTTCTTTCATTTATTTTTTCATCGTTCTAAATTCACTTCTGCTCAATACCGGTAGTGTGTACGAGATAACTAAAGAAACAAAAAGAACATGTGAATAAATAAATACATCAGATGGTCAGGCTCACGTCTGCGCTTACCAAGTGGTATCGCAAGTCTAGTGCTACCTCTAAGGCAACAATAATATTCATGAACAATTTCTAGGCGGAGTTCATGCTTGCTAAATAACATAATATCATTCAAAAAATCGACCAGGAGAAAGACCTAAACTAAGCTGTGGACGAACTGTAAAGAAAGACACATTGGGTGGACTGTGCATTCGCATGAACTGGACGATGAAAGAGACCATTTCAGCAAAATGTATTGATTGATTGACATGTGGAGTTTAATGTCCCAAAACCACCATATGATAATAAGAGACACCGTAGTGGAATGCTCAAATAATTTCGACCACCTGGGCTTCTTCAACGTGCACCCACATCGGTACACACGTTTCTACAGCATTTTCACCTCCATCGACAATGCAGCCACCACAGTCGAGATTCGATCCTTCAACCTGCGGGTCAGCAGCTGAATGTCTTAGCCACTAGAACCACCACAGTGAGACTTCGAGAAAGGGTAGGTGGACATATCTTTCAGTGAATGGCGTTCAGGTGCAATTTCATGCCATCTGTGCGAGGTAATAGAACACACAATGTGCTCCAAAATTTATCACTGCTTCACATATTGTGGTGTTTTTAATCCTGCTTCGACTAAAAGATCATCCAAGTTTGGCTGCTGCATGGTATGTTAAATTGTGAACAGAAGTGTCATTTAATGTGATCATGACATTATGTCTCCCTTTGATCACATGCAATGTGAAGTACTGTTATTTCACATGATCATTTCTTTCAAAACATGTCACAGTCTAGGAAACCTATTTGCGGTTAATGGGTTTGTGAACTAATTGGTTTTGAAACAGTGAAGTTACAAATGGCACGAATAGATACAGACAAAATAATACATACATGTGCAGTGACTCACAAATTATTTTATTTTCAGAAGTGCATGAAATATAAAGCAGTTCATTTTTTAACGAGTGAACACGTTTGTCTCCTTCTGTCTGTTTTCATACTCTGTATTATTTCACTAATTTCTTGCTTGTTCTTTTTCATAGTAAACAGTTTTTTTTTGCAGTTCATTTGTTGATTTTTGTACCAACAGCACTTTTGTGTAATATATGTTCAGTGACAGTAAAAAAATGCGTACAATATTTCCAATAACTGTTCTTGCAAATACCACGTCTGTCTGTATTGTACAACAATGTTTCTGAATTCAGTAGCCATGTTTGTTTTTGTTTTACAATAGAATTTTCCAAATATTCAGGTTGCATGGACAACAGTAGGCACTACTACTTGCACTGGATGTTTTATTCATCATGACTGAGATATTCATTACGTGACATGGACAGTTTCCCTGCTTCATATTTCAATTTTTTTTTCAAAACAGCCCAAACATTTTTGAACGTTAGATTACTCATCAGTCTGGGAGGGTTTACTGCGTTATCTAATTTTTATTGTCGCAAGACCCATGCTATGCGCTATTCAGTGTCCTTCTCAACTGCGGAGTTGCATCTGGGGAACGCCTAGGTTCCAACCGCTCTACTCTACTGCATGAGTTTCATGAGCACTGTGCGCGTTAACAGCGGGCATGCTGGCAGTGAGTAGCGTGATATAAAGAGAAATAAGATGGCAAAAGACCCTTGAGCGAATGCGCGGCGTAGCGAGAAACAGCCCACCGTCACAAAACAACTAACACTGAAACAAGTTCGTCTCGTCTTAATTTACGCACGGAGCACAGAAGACCACGGCGTAAATTTCACATGTGATACAACCCACTTATTTTAAAACAGCTGACATCCGGAGTAGTCTAAGTGGTGCGGCTTCTTCGCGGACGCTCGCTGGATTCCGTGCCGACCAATTGTGCCCTCGCGATCTCCGACGTCAGCGTAGCTCTGGCCGACTGGGCTGGCCCTACGTCATCTCCTGACGCTGACCTCCGACGACAGCGTACCTCTGACCTACTGGACTTGCACTACGCCATCTCCTGACGCCGACAAGAGCTCTCGCAAGTGGTACCCCGTCCTCAGACTCCTGTGACCGTGTTTCCATCTTTCCTATCTCTCCTATCCCCTGGATATGTCCTCGCTCGCTGGCTTAGCACATCTTTTTCTATATATATACCTTTTATCCTATTTTTTAATTCCTTCTCACCCCCATCCCTTGTGAGCTACTTCTTAGGTGTCGCTCCTTTATGAAGACAGTTACGGGGCTCACTTTTCTCTTCTTTTCCCTCTTAGAACCAATTTGCGTCTTCTTCGCCGGCCGGCAGCCCACACGAACGCGTAACAAATAAAAAATCGGAACACACCTGCTACATAAGAACACAACTCGTTTCAGTGACACCATCAGCAAAAAGCCCACACATTTCGGTGCAATTTCTACGGCGTATGGCTTCAACAAGCTTCACCGGCGTATTGCAAAGCTAGCCTTATGCTAGCGTCTATGTGCGCCGCCATCTTGCATAAAAGAAACGAAAACTAACAAAAAACACCGGAAGTGCGTTTTGATCATGTGATTGCTTTCAGCCAATAATGGCGGCGAATTTTCCCCATTTATCTCCTGGGATATTATACGGAAACACGCCTCCGGGCACGGGCCTCCTTTGATGCCCCGTGCTAGAGTGTAATAGTACACTCTACCCGTGCGTAGCGTCCGACGCACGACATAACATTTTGGAGACGAGTTCTGCGGATCCACGGACACCAAAGAACAGTGTGAGCATCCTGCCAGCCGACTACTTCTGCTGTACCACTCACCCGTACTTTACCATTGCAGTTGGGTTTTACGGCTACTCAACAAGTTGTCTACAAGTTAACGTGCTGTTTCGGACGCTACCATACGACGCTTACCGCAGCTGCTGTTCATCTCCCGTCGCTCTGTCTCGATAACAGCATGAACGCCTCCATTCCACCCCCTGTTTTTCTTCAGTGCTTCACCGTTCCTCCGGTGCCTTGGATGAAATGGCGCTGTGTGTTGCAAGTTTACATCGACGCGGCGGCACCGGAAGCAACGCCGGACATGAAGAAGGCTTTGTTGCTCAATGCGCTTGGGCTGGAAGGACTGGACGTATATTACAAGGCTGCTAACGAGCAGACGCAGCTCGACGGTGTACAGCCTACTGGAGATGGTGTGGCTCGCGACGCGTGTCACCTGGCCCTAGCTGTCCTCGACGCATGCTTCGCGCCGCCTGAAGACGCTGTCTGCGTCCGTGATCAGTTCCGACGTAGGGTACAGGAGCCGGACAAAGCTGCTGTCCAGTTCATACAGGAGCTGGGTTGTTTGGCTGACACCTGAAGTTTCGACACAGCAGCTACGACGATGATCCAAGAGCAGATACTTCAAGGGCTGCGAGACCCCAACTTGGTACAGTTTTTCATCAGGATGGGAGACTCGTTTACAGTGCAGAAGGCGTTGGAGCATGCCAAGGAAGAGGAACGTGTCGCGCGTACCATGCAGCAACTGACTACGCAAGTCAATACAGTTAAGCGATGCAAGCGTGGACGCCATGACGTTGGTTCTCGTCAACCGTCTTCCGTGCAATATCTGGCTCTACAGGGGCATGCTTCTTCCCCTATTTCATCGCCACTACAGCCGAGTGTCTGCTTCCGCTGCGGCTCGTCTCGTCAGTGGGCGAATTTTCCGGCTTGTCCTGCGCGACGCTCAACTTGCAAAAGTTGCGGCAGGTAAGGGCACTTTAGTAAGATGAGCCGTTCGTCGAGTGATTCGGCGTCTGCACCAGATGGTCAAGAAGGCCAATAGCGTACTGTGACGAATGCTATCACCATCCTCAGCGTGCAGAGAGTCGTCAATGGCGTTCCGTTAATGCGCGTTCCCGTACTTATCAATGGCGTCCAGATCAAATGGCTTGTCAACACTAGAGTCGTCGTGTCACTGCTCAGAATCCAGGACTACCAGAAGCACTTTTCGCAGGTCAAGTTGCTGAAATCACACTTCACCATCCACAATCATTCTGAACAGGTGATTGGAAACTTGGGCTTTATCCAAGCGTCTGTGCAATACCAAGAGAAGTTTGCGCCGGTGCAGTTTTTTTGTCACAGAGAAGGGCATGTCGCTTCTGGGACTTTACGCAATTCAGGCGCTTCAGCTGGTGATGATTGGTGAAACTTTGACCAGTACTGCGGTTCAACCAGACACTCGTCGAGTACAGGAGTCAGCACACCAACGGGATCACCAGCCGGGCCACGAATATTTCACGAAGATCCAGCAACTCTCGTTCCGGCTGCCTAAGAAGGTAACCGACGACCTTGCGCGGCTCGAAGAAGCTGGACTACTAAAGAGGGTGAGGTCATTCGACTGCAATACTGCAGTGACTGAAATGCATGAGAATCACAGTGACTTTTCTAGAAGCAATGTTAAGCCGCATCCTTTGCCATTGCCTACCATGCTGCATCGTCCTTATGTTTTACCAACGCGACCGTTTTATAGCCGCGGGTGCATGCAAAGTGTTTCTAATGGGCTTAAAGCGCATACAGTTCATGTATGTGGTGTAGGCTGTCAGGTTAATGTGGTTGTGCCTAGTGCCAGTACTTTTCTCTAGTATACTGTAGAGCGTGTTACTGAAAAACGTACGTCTGTTCCGGCACCAGTACAAGGTCCATCTGTGGTGCCATGCCAGAAGTCAGCTACGTTGTCTTGCAATGTTAATGTGCATAAGATATAGGGCTCCATCAGCGTCTGGAGGGTGTTCACGCGAGTCGGCGGAGGCCATTCTTTCATGCATACCACAGTGCCATCCGCCGGAACGCCATAAGACTCCAGACCATTCGTAGGCCATTATACTATGAATTCAGTATATTGTGACTGTTCTACAACAATATATAGGCATGCCTTGCATTATGTAATTTTAATCTGATGTCGCACCGGCGAGGCAACATTCCTCCCGGAGGGGGAGAAGACATAATGGCATGCTCCGAATGGTGCAGGTTCAGAGGCAGTGTATCAAAATATCCTTTATCATTTTTCTAAGCATTAGCGACTGCATACGTTGCATTCCAGATTTCCAGTTGCCTGCATGCATTTAATTTTGTATACTGGTTTCGTTCATTTTTATATAAGAATTCCCCACTGAAAAAGGGGGGGGGGGGAAGTATAGTGGTTTCGGTTTCGGTTTCAATACATATGTTAGGGGGCGCTGTGCTGCTGTATATATTTTGGCGCCTTGTGAATGAAAGGGGTTTCGTGAGTGTCAGTTGGGTCTCGGCTCCTACTCTCTGCTTCTTCGCGGCCCGCGCTCCGGGCGCAAGCCCCCTTTGATGCCCCGTGCGTAGCGTCCGACGCACGACATAACAGGTCCCACTGAAGTCACTCGACTTGGGAACCTCGTCTGCATACTTTAACTGCAAACTTTGTATTTTGAATGAATGAATAAATGAATGAGTAAATGAATGAATGAATGAATGAATAAATGAATGAATGGATGAATGAATGAATTAATGCAGTTTGGAATGGAATGAAAAAACTTTATTTCAGTCCTGCAGGACGCCCTTAGCGCGTAGCAGGCGTCTCCCACGTAGAGACTGACAGGGAGTACCTGGCGGCCGCTTCGTGGGCCTGCTGGACGACCCATTGCTTGTCGGCGAGAAGTCAGCTCCTGAGGGACCTCTCCCACTTGTTTGAGGTAGAGTCGGGAGGAGTTGTTCTACACTCCCAGAGCATGTGTGCGAGTGTCGCTGTGTGTCCACATGATGGGCATGTGTCGCTTGGATATGCATCGGAATAATAAACGTGAAGCGTGGCAAGGTTTGGGTACGTGTGTGTCTGTAATAGGCGTAGGGTTAATGCCTGCGGTCGGTCAAGTTTCAGATGTGGGAATGGAAAAATGCGGCGTTCCAGGTAAAAGTGCTTTTTAATTTCAGTGTACGTAATTGGTGCAGTTTCTCGGATTGCTTTTAGCTACAGTTCATAAGTTTAAGCGTCCTGCCACCCGGCTCTTGGCTTATCCCCCTTTGTGGGTGAGCTCCATCCATATGAGGTCATCATCATCATAATAATCAGCTTCTTCTTCAGAAGCGGGTAAGTGCATTTCCGCCACGTCGCGTTGGGGCCACTTCCTGCTCGCGCTTGAAGCGTTGAGAAAGGCTTAGAGGTTTGGAGGTTGGTGCCGTGTGCCACGCAGACCAGGGTGAGTTCGTTGCTGCCTCTATGATGTGAGACTGCCTCCAGCTTTTGGTGCACTTTACTGGCGAACAAATATGCGCTGCAGTGAGAAAAGACTTCGTGAGCTCGTCTTTTGCGCCTCGGCATAGCTTACCTCGCCTCATGCGCATCGGCCGTGGGGCCGTATTGAGGGAGGCGGGGAAACAGTGGTTGCCACAATATATTATACGAAGAGTTTTAATCAATTATTTCAATTACATAAAACACAGAAATCGCTTAGGATTGTTCGATTAACTAGGCACAATTCATCGAGTAATTGTTCAATTTTACCATCCCTACACAGGGTCCAAATGTATTCGAAACAAGAGGTGATGTGCCTCGCGTCGTGTGTCTTGATGACAGAGTTCGCCGGGCGGCTGTATCGTTTCATCGATGGCGTGTGCCCTCTCAAGGCATCACAGCCATTCTCCGTGTGACCGAAAACTACATGTTCGCTCTTGCTTTCTCCCTTTTTTGTCAGTGTCCTTGTGTATCTGTATGTGGGAATGAAATCAAAAAAGAATTAAGTAATCGGGAAAATCCAGATTGGCGGGTTGCGAGAGGCAAATGAACACGAGCGCGCTTCATGAAGTTATTTTCAATGGATAAGCACATGCTCCAAAACTACGTTCACATATATTCTTCTACTGCGCGCTGTGAAATGCCCCGGAATGAACGCATCTTTCGCGCGCTCTGGGCCCCGACGCTCAACTGCCTGAACGAAAGCTGTTATTATAGACACAAGTCAATGAAACACTTTTTTGTAGTCACCGTGCATTTGCTGGCTGTAGAATAGTAAATACCATTTGTCTTTCACTCTGTTCAACAGCGTATTATCTGAGAATGGCCTCGCGAATGCCTGTAGCTACCGCACTGCTGTGCCTGCTGATCTGTGCGAGCACCTTGGAGATAGACAAGAGTGACGGAGGTTACACAGACTTGCTGATTTCGATCAATAAGAATGTGCGGTACAACGAGACCATTGTTGTGAACATCAAGGTATGTAACATATTCCCAAAATTTTTACATATATTTTGGCAAAAGCAATAACCTAAATTATGTTGTGTTGTCTTAGAGGCAGAAGAAAACTCACAAAATCCCCGGCCTCAGCCGAAAGCCCTCTTTATTTTTTTTTCTTATTCAATATACTGAAGCTTTCAGCACCCCTTCCAGAAGCTTCCAGCAAATACCGAGGTTTCGCAACACCTCTGGTATCGCCGGCATGGTGAGCGTTGTGCACCTCAACACGTTTAGCACTGCCTTCGAGATCAACACACCCTTGACCACATTTCTTGAGCAAGCAGTGACTTGGTGTGATGACGTCAAAGACAACATAATGTCTTCACACCTTTTCCGACTTAGAACGTCACAATGACGTCATATGGTGACCTTCTATGGAGCCATTATCCCCCTTTTTTATCATTCGTGTTGACGCCACCAACGCGGACGGCGACGTGGGACACCGATCAGTTTTAGCATACGTTTAGGGTACGCGTTATCCACGCCCACGCTACTTTGGTTCGTTCAAATCCTCACTACGCGCTGTATACGTTTGAGTCATCCCTTCGGCAACTAAAATGGCTTAAGCGATGAAAGTTTATCTAACTGAACTGAAAATTTTTTTGCTCATGCTCATGCAATATGCGAACCTATCAATCTGGCATTCTGAACTTTATTTACATTTTCGAGAATGTAAGTGCATGTCAATGTTAGATGAATGCATTCTTTTGTGCCTTCATACAAATTAAAAACGTGTCTGATGACTGAGGCGAACGACATATTGATAATAATGGAGAGTATGCGTGAGTGTCACGGATTCAGGCAGCTGCACTTAACATGAACTAAGACATGCTTACCGGCACAACATATTTACCAAGGCAAACGCGCGGCATTCGAAACACGAACAGCAAATGCGGACAACTTTGAAAACAAATACCATGGTGTTTATAATTACGAATCAATACATTTAAAATCTGGACATTTTTTTCATTCAGTCAATCATAAATGAGTTACACAGTACACACTGACAAGCTAGAGACAGAAGATGAAAAAGGCAAACTAATATCTGACAAGGTTCCGTCACCCGTCCCAATCAATAAGAAACACAAGGAGCAGTAATCTACATACCGTAAACAGTCTTAATAAAAGAAGTAGCGACAGCTTCACACTTTTCATACCATAGTTTTAAAGAATTGCTAGAAAAATACTGATGATTTGAGGCCTGACCGTAAGACTTATTTATAGTAATGGTGTAGTGTAATATTTTTAGACACAAAAACAAGGCATGTGTTGAAATACCCGTACTTCCTAAATAACAACAATGCAAGTACAACTCACTAAATCGCAAGGCGACAGATATTTATGCACGCCACTTTTTCACAGAAAAAACCTGTGTGATTTCATGGGGAAAGGAAACTATTTTTTAATCATTACTAGGTGTGTGTGTATTTTGTTTGAAACGCAATTACTGATCGGCCTTCTTTTGCTATAGTGGTAATTGCGGTATGTGCAATCAAGAGTTCAGGGATCATATGATGTAGCCTTTGTAAAAAAAACACCTAATTTAAGGTCTGACAGTCCCATGCCGCCGATTTCTTACGGGGTGGGTGCCCTTTAAAGCGACTAAAACTCCGTTCCGCCGAGCATTACGCCGGAAGTGCGATTGTACCTATTTAGCCAGAAGGTACCAGGCTGCAGCAACTCTCTGCCTACCACAACAGCGGCGGATGCTCAACTATTTCACCAAGGCTGTGGCGGGTTGAGTTACGCCCAGGGGCCTTTGCAGACCCTTATGGGCTACCTCTAGAGATGAGTGCCCAGAAACAACCAAGCGCTAGGTAGGTGTACTCCTCTACCCACTGGGAAAAATCGATGGGTTCCATGATTGGCACTGAGAATCGTACCCGGCACCTCCCACGTTAGGAGCGGACCCTCTACGTAGCCGCCGCGGCGGTGGTCACTACTTCATACTCACGCATTGTTGTTGCACTCAAATATGCACAATATGCGCAATATTTGCTTTTTTATTAGCAATATTCACTAGTATGAACACAAAAGGGATATCAAGATAGGCGGGCGTTCAGCAAGGCGTTTAACTTTCGCTCGAGTGTTTCAATCGATTGACAGAAGGACAGACCCAAATTTCTGCTTTGAAATATCTCAAGAAAGACTATCGTCTTCAAAATAAACGCAAGAGTACTAAATACCTGCATGTCAAAACTAAACAGTCTATGTCCCTTCTAACTGCCGATCTTTATCCCTGGTCGGACAACTCTAGCCTTGTAGCCCCCGAGTTGTTGGGTCGATCTTACTTGGTTGTCATACGGAGCCAAAGTTGATGGTCTGTCACGTTTCGCCCATGCTAGAAATTTCAACATTCGTGAGCTTCGCCATTCCTGCCGCTGCCGACATCGTCCTTCGTCGTCATTGCATGACGCCGTTGCTGACGTGGCGGAGGCCTATGAAGATATATGCCGAATATACGCTAATTGTTTGCCGTAGAAGCCTAAGGACATGAATATAAAGCAAATAAAAGCACCAGTTTGCAGCTAACGAGCTAAAAAGCACACGACCGTCACTTGATAAATTCCAAATGGACGATGACTGATTTCAGCGATGCGGCCATGTTTCGCGGGCGCGGCCTGTGCATCAGCTTCTCCACAGTGCATGGTCGCTAGCGGTGGTGGTAAGGAGATGCGCAACTCTCTTAGCTAAAGGTAGCATATAGTGTAACTGCTTGGACTAGTCGGGACTAAAGTAGCAACACGCTTCTCAATATCTACTCCGAAGTGTGCAACCCTACTTTCCCAAGTGCCCAAACCTTACTGAAGTTGCAGTGTAATGACTTGTTTGACAGCTTTACTCATTTATTAAATAAAGCACCCGTGGTTTATTCAATGAGCGTGTAAGGACAATTAAGAGAGCAGACGCTGTGAAGACGGCGAGCTTACGACACGGCGCGGATGAATACATGTGAAGGGGCTAGTTGCCTTTTCTATTGGCTGGGGGCCCTGTAGCCTCCACAGTGCTGAAGGTAACTTCTGAAACGGAGTATAGTGAAGACCAGAGTGTGAGATAGCCACGTGGATAGGGCGCGTGCGGAGTTGTGCGCGACGATCCAGGCTGAAGTCTCTGAAATCCAGGTGGCCGTGAGTGTAAATTGCTCTCTGCAACAGTGGTGCGCGTTTACAACATTGTCAGGCAGCCTGTTGATTTTATCGTTGCTGCGGGAACTAGGCCAATGTTAAATGTTAAGCAATAACAACCTATCTGCCTTCATTGGCTCTAGACCAACTCCAGCATGTGGCTCCTGACCAACTCTTTGACAGCGTACATTGTTTGCCTTCTCGTAACGCCGTGGTACAGGGTGCGTTCATTTACAATACGGTCCACTTGTACAGGGAACGTGCAAGTACGTGGCTGGCGATCTGCGGAGCGCTAACTGCTGCCGAAGTTTCGAAATGCGGCGCATGCGCATTGCTCCATGAAGGTGAAGCCTTCCTCGCGTCGCCTGCTACTTCACCGCCCATCTACTCGGCATGTGATAGCAAGCGATGTCCCTTCGCGCTTCTCGCTTTCGCACTGTAAATCAACTGAAACCAACTCGGCATCTCAATTTTTGAATAAGCCAACATTTCTTGGCCGTGAATGCGAGCCTGGAGTGTCTGCTTCATCAGTCCTGAATAACATTATCTCTTATCTAAAGCGGCAAGTTTGAGCGAGCAGTATATATACGTGAGTATTATGACAGCCTGGACGGTGAGAGCTTGCGAAAAACTGCAGCAATAAAATTAAAACCATAGATTTTTGGTTCTTGCTGAAAGTCCGACGAGCAGCAGCAATGTAAAAGCTAGATTAATTGCATTGCAAAATACGGAAACCTTTTCCTGCGCTTTCATGCGCGCAGGCGCATGGAACTGGGTGCGCAACGCATGAAACTGAGGGCGAAACTAGGTGTGCACCGTCATTACAATTCACTGCGCATGCACCGTATCTAAAAATCTCGCCGCCAGTAGGCGCCACGCGGACCGCCGGCCACGATCTTGCATGTTCTCTCTGACTGTGGACCACACTTTACATTTCCTATTTGCACGTGCACCGCACTACGCCGCTTTCAAGAAGGGCAGAATGAGCACGTACCATGCATACGTTCTCATTCTTTCCTTGTAAGGGCCGGTTCACGCTAGCGGCAAGAATACCTTACCGTATGGCGTTTCATGTTTTCAGGCGGCCATGCCCGGCTGTTTGCTTCGCGCACGTCTGCCGTTCTTCAACGTTCGAAAAATGGCTCCGAGACCCATTTTCGTGCCGTTTGCCGGAGAGTGGTTTAGCCCATCAGTGACGAGCGACATGGCTGAGGCGCGTCGTCTGCTTTCGCCTCTCCGCATTGTCTGCGTCTACCGCGGGACACTTCGAGCTGCTTGCTTCTTGCTCCGCGGTTTTCACGATATGTCCTACGTATCGTTTCCAGACTACGTTCCAGCAGCGAATAAAGCGTTTGCGCCTGTCCGGTACTCAAAAAATCGCATAGCAATTCAAAATGACGTCCCTAAAGCAGGCGTTTGGACAAGTGATGCCAGCTATTCAGCGTTAGCAACAAGAAACAAACGTGCATTGCATGCCCTCTGATTTTCGGGAAGGCTTGCTCAGGCCTAAAACATCAATTATTTGTGTATGGTTCTCAAAAACGGTGCCGAATCGATTTTAGTACTGTATTGTCGAAGCTCAAAGATATGAGTCTAAAGCAAATGGAAGCATCAGTTCGGAGCTTATGATCTACAGGGAGCACGGATCCGCTTGATAGACTCGAAATGGTCGACAACTGCGTTCGGAAGGGCAGGCATGTTTGTCGGGGGAGCTTGCCGTGCAATTTGAGCAGCTTTTCTGCGGGCGGCACCGGTCTTGCGGCAGGCTTGCCGCTAGCGTGAACCGGCCCTAACGCGCCGGTTTTTTACGGCGTAGCTTGAAATGACGGCTTGCCGGAGGATGAGGTGAAGGATTTACCGATGAAGCCTTATCGATCTCAGAAGATTTTGAGCCTTGGGGCTCACCTACATGCTCATCCTCGGAGAGTTGTAGCGATTCTGGGGCGTCCGTACATCACACATCAGTACCTGAGACATCTTTCCCCTTTCAAAACAATCTGCACTGGGGCTGGGCATGTTAGCCGTTTCTTGTGAAGATGCCTGTAAGGTGGTTTCTTGAAGTGTCACTAACCGGGTCGTTGCAGAAGATTGGAGTTGAGGAGTAATTCTGGTGCATGAATGAAGAATTAGGCAGACGAAGTGAATTCTTCTGTGAAGTTTAGTTTTGCTCTGCATGAAGCAGTACTTTGACCATGTGGCCCCCCTGTAGCTTAGGTGGCTTTGCTTCACGCTTTGAATCAATGCGTTGCTTAGTTGCCCGTTGCTTATTGAATACTCGTGTTCTCACATTATCCAACGTTCGCAAAGAAGCAGGAGACTTTGGGTGTAAACCTGCAATGTCGATTCCAGAATGGGGTTGGTGAATATGCAAAAATTGTGCAAGTGAATACCCCGTAGTAGCTTGAGGCGTTAAGTGATATGTGCCTAAGTACTCTGTAACAGAAAGTTTCATTTGGCGGCATTCAAGTTGAGTGAGTTGAATTCGCTCTTTCAGAACTCTTTTGAAACGTATAAATTGGCTGTCGCCTTGTGCATAGTAGTTCGATGAGCAAAGGTGCTGAATGCCTCTTCCTGAGAGGAAAGTTTCAAATAGTTGAGACTTTAACTGAAGACCGTTGCCCATAACAATTGCCTCAGGGTAGCCTTCCCTACTAAGGATTGCTGTCAAGAATGTCATGACCGCTTGATAAGTGACTGCATGAGTAAAACAAACTTCCGGCAACTTATAGTGGTAGTCAACTAATGTAATTGCAAATCTGCCGTCACATGGAGCACGTTCATGTGGACCAACAATGTCCATGCCTAGCTTTTCTCACGGTTTGCTTGGCCACCGAACAGGCTGGAGGGGTGCAAAAATAGTTTTAGCAGATCTATCAGTTGTTTGACATACGATGCAGTTGCGAACTGCTCGTTCAATTAGATTATCCAAGCCAGGCCACCAGTATATCTCTCTAAACCGTTGTTTCGCCCTTACAATGGCTGGGTGGCTTTCATGAGCCAATTTCACGAGTCTACCGCACATTTATGCAAGAATTGTGACTATCTGTGCGGAAAAGTAAGTTTTCTACACAGGACAGCTCTAATTGGACTGCAAACTGGGGCAGTAATTCTAGTGGCAGAGATTTGTTACCTGGCCAGCAATTGGCAATGAATGCAAGCACATGTTGTAATGCAGCATCTTCAGCAGTTCCTGCCTGTAGGTCCGCTTTACTTATGCAAGGACTAACGAGAGAGACTACTTCTTCTAGTTCTGGGCAGACTGCAAGCTGTACAGGTGAGCGAGAAAGTGCATCCATCACAACGTTATGTGCACCATTGCAGCACTATGCAGTGAAGTTGTAGTATAACAGCCTGGCACACCAGCGTGAAATGCGTAATGGGCGTCGGCCCTCTGATACAGCAGAAAGTAACGTAACAAGAGCTTGATGATCAGTGCGTTGTGTAAAATGTATATCCCATAGGTACAAATGTCAAACACGACACCCAATCCTATGATGGCGCATCAGTAGTAATGACTATTGGAAGCTTCTCGTCAAAGAGTTGAATGACAGGATTTGCAGCTAGTACTTCTTTGACATAGTTGAAAGCCGAATTAGCTTCCCGACCAATTGAATGTTTGGCCTTTACGCAACATAGAACGCAGTGGTTCAACAACATCAGCATAATGTGAAATGAATTTTGAGTGA